>NC_069503.1:304797471-305044971 GCF_027579735.1 Bombina bombina
TCTAAAGATAAATTCATTCCTAAATATTTTATAGAGCTTTTAGCTTCTTTAAAAGGGATATTGTCCCTATAAATCTTACTCTTATAGATCCAGAAAGAGAAAGAGCTAGATTCATTCATTATTTGCTATAAAATGTAAATATTTTTCTTTAAGTCACTTAAAAAAAAATAGTAGGTAATTTGCCTAGAGTGATAATTTCACTCTCCTACAGCCAAGCCATACCCTCAAATTCTTTTCTTAACAGGATAGCTAATGGTTACAATGCTAAATTAAATAAATACAGTTATAAGGGACAAACTTGTCTTGTTCCTTTCTGCAAAATAAAATTAGGAGTAGCGGAACCATTTACTAAAATAAAAGTAGAGAGATTACTATAAATCTATTGAATGAAATTAAAGGGACAGTTCACTGTAAAAACACAATTTATGCTTACCTGATAAATTTATTTCTCTTGTGGTGTATCCAGTCCACGGATCATCCATTACTTGTGGGATATTCTCATTCCCAACAGGAAGTTGCAAGAGGACACCCACAGCAGAGCTGTAATATAGCTCCTCCCCTAACTGTCATAGCCAGTCATTCGACCGAAAACAAGCAGAGAAAGGAGGAACCATAGGGTGCAGTGGTTACTGTAGTTTAAATTTAAAAATAACCTGCCTTAAAATGACAGGGCGGGCCGTGGACTGGATACACCACAAGAGAAATAAATTTATCAGGTAAGCATAAATTGTGTTTTCTCTTGTAAGGTGTATCCAGTCCACGGATCATCCATTACTTGTGGGATACCAATACCAAAGCTAAAGTACACGGATGAAGGGAGGGACAAGGCAGGAACTTAAATGGAAGGAACCACTGCCCGTAAAACCTTTCTCCCAAATATAGCCTCCGAAGAAGCAAAAGTATCAAATTTGTAAAATTTTGAAAAAATATGAAGCGAAGACCAAGTCGTCGCCTTGCAAATCTGATCAAAAGAAGCCTCATTTTTAAAGGCCCAAGTGGAAGCCACAGCTCTAGTGGAATGAGCTGTAATCCTTTCAGGAGGTTGCTGTCCAGCAGTCTCATAGGCTAAGCAGATTAAGCTTCTTAGTCAAAAAGAAAAAGAGGTTGCCGAAGCCTTTTGACCTCTCCTCTGTCCAGAGTAGACAACAAACAAAGCAGATGTTTGACAAAAATCTTTAGTAGCTTGAAAGTAAAACTTTAAAGCACGGACCACGTCCAAATTGTGTAACACAAGGATGGAACAACAATCTCTTGATTGATATTCTTGTTAGATACCACCTTAGGTAAGAACCCAGGTTTGGTACGCAGGACTACCTTATCCGTATGAAAAATCAGATAAGGAGAATCACATTGTAAGGCAGATAGCTCAGAGACTCTACGAGCCGAGGAAATAGCTACCAAAAAAAATAACTTTCCAAGATAAAAGCTTGATATCTATGGAATGAAGAGGTTCAAACGGAACTCCTTGAAGAACCTTAAGAACCAAGTTTAAGCTCCATGGTGGAGCAACAGGTTTAAACACAGGCTTGATTCTAACTAAAGCCTGACAAAATTCCTGAACGTCTGGAACATCTGCCAGACGCTTAACTAGCTGACAATCCTTTTTCCAAACCTTCTTGGAGAAAAGATAATATCCTAGCAATCCTGACCTTACTCCATGAGTAACCCTTGGATTCACACCAATAAAGATATCTACGCCATACCTTATGGTAAATTTTCCTGGTGACAGGCTTTCGTGCCTGTCTTAAGGTATCAATAACTGACTCGGAGAAGCCACACTTTGATAAAATCAAGCGTTCAATCTCCAGGCAGTAAGCCTCAGAGAAATTAGATTTGGATGGTTGAAAGGACCCTGAAGTAGAAGGTCCTGTTTCAGAGGCAGAGACCATGGTGGAAAGGATGACATGTCCACTAGATCTGCATACCAGGTCCTGCGTGGCCACGCAGGTGCTATCAGAATCACTGATGCTCTCTCCTGCTTGATCTTGGCAATCAGTCGAGGGAGCAGAGGAAACGGTGGAAACACATAAGCCAGGTTGAAAGACCAGGGCGCTGCTAGAACATCTATCAGTGTCGCCTTAGGATCCCTGGACCTGGATCCGTAACACGGAAGCTTGGCGTTCTGGCGAGACGCCATGAGATCCAGTTCTGGTTTGCCCCAACGATGAATCAGTTGTGCAAATGCCTCCGGATGGAGTTCCCACTCTCCCGGATGAAAAGTCTGACGACTTAGAAAATCCGCCTCCCAGTGCTCTACAACTTGGATATGGATAGCTGATAGGTGACAAGAGTGAATCTCTGCCCAGCAAATTATTTTGAAACTTCTAACATCTCTAGGGAACTTCTCGTTCCCCCTTAATGGTTGATGTAAGCTACAGTCGTGATGTTGTCCGACTGAAATCTGATGTACCTCAGAGTTGCTAACTGAGGCCAAGCCTGAAGAGCCTTGAATATCGCTCTTAGTTCCAGAATATTTAATGGAAGGAGAGACTCCTTCTGAGTCCACGATCCCTGAGCCTTCAGGGAGTTCCAGACTGCACCCCAACCTAGAAGGCTGGCATCTGTCGTAACAATTGTCCAATCTGGCCTGCGAAAGGTCATACCTTTGGACAGATGGACCCGAGATAGCCACCAGAGAAGAGAATCCCTGGTCTCTTGGTCCAGATTCAGTTGAGGGGACAAATCTGTGTAATCCCTGCTCCACTGACTGAGCATGCATAGTTGCAGCGGTCTGAGATGTAAGCGTGCAAACGGCACTATGTCCATTGCCGCTACCATTAAGCCGATTACTTCCATACACTGAACCACCGAAGGGCGCGGAATGGAATGAAGAACCCGGCAGGAATTTACACCTGGACTCCATCAGGTGAATTTTCATTTCTACAGAATCTATCAGAGTCCCTAGAAAGGAAACTCTTGTGAGTGGAGATAGAGAACTCTTTTCCTCGTTCACTTTCCACCCATGCGACCACAGAAATGCCAGTACTATGTCCGTATGAGACTTGGCAATTTGGAAGTTTGACACCTGTATCAGGATGTCGTCTAAATAAGGGGCTACTGCTATGCCCCGCGGCCTTAGGACCGCCATAAGTGACCCTAGAACCTTTGTAAAGATTCTTGGGGCTGTAGCTAATCCCAAGGGAAGAGCTACAACTGGTAATGCCTGTCTTAAAAGGCAAACCTGAGAAACCGATGATGATCTTTGTGTATCGGAATGTGAAGATAAGCATCCTTTAGATCCACTGTAGTCATATATTGACCCTCCTGGATCAGTGGTAGGATGGTACGAATAGTTTCCATCTTGAACGACGGAACTTTGAGGAGTTTGTTTAAGATCTTTAGATCCAAAATTTGTCTGGTCTGAAGGTTCCCTCTTTTTTGGGAACCACAAAGAGATTTGAGTAAAAACCCTGTCCCTGTTCCTCCTTTGGAACTGGATGAATCACTCCCATAACTAGGACGACTCGTACACAGTGTAAGAATGCCTCTCTCTTTATCTGGTGTGCAGATAATTGTGAAAGGTGAAATCTCCCTTTTGGGGGGGAAGCTTTGAAGTCCAGAAGATATCCCTGGGATATAATTTCCAACGCCCAAAGGGCCTGAACATCTCTTGCCCACGCCTGGGCAAAGAGTGAAAGTCTGCCCCTGCTAGATCCGTTCCCGGATAGGGGGCCGTTCCTTCATGCTGTCTTAGAGGCAGCAGCAGGCTTTTTTACCTGCTTAACTTTTTTCCAGGTCAGATTTGGTCTCCAGACCGTCTTGGATTGAGCAAAAGTTCCCTCTTGTTTATTATTAGAGGAAGTTGATGCCGCACCTGCCTTGAAGTTTTGAAAGGCACGAAAATTAGACTGTTTGGCCCTAGATTTGGACCTGTCCTGAGGAAGGGCATGACCTTTTCCTCCAGTGATATCAGCAATAATCTCCTTCAACCAGGCCCGAATAGGGTCTGCTCCTTGAAGGGAATGTTAAGTAGCTTAGATTTTGAAGTCACGTCAGCTGACCATGATCTAAGCCATAGCGCTCTGCGCGCCTGTATAGCAAAACCAGAATTCTTAGCCGTTAGTTTAGTCAAATGAACAATGGCATCAGAATAAAAGAATTGGCTAGCTTAAGTGCTCTAAGTTTGCCAAGTATGTCATCCAATGGAGTCGCTACCTGTAAAGCCTCTTCCAGAGACTCAAACCAGTACGCCGCAGCAGCAGTGACAGGGGCAATGCATGCAAGGGGCTGTAGGATAAAACCTTGTTGAATAAATATTTTCTTAAGGTAACCTCTAATTTTTTATCCATTGGATCTAAAAAAAAAAAAAAAAAAGCACAACTGTCCTCGACAGGGATAGTAGTACGCTTTACTAGAGTAGAAACTGCTCCCTCCACCTTAGGGACTGTCTCCCATAAGTCCCATGTGGTGGCGTCTATTGGAAACATTTTTCTAAAAATAGGAGGGGAAGAGAACGGCACACCTGGTCTATCCCATTCCTTATTAATAATTTCTGTAAACCTTTTAGGTATTTGGAAAAACATCAGTACACACCGGCACTGCAAAATATTTATCCAGTCTACACAATTTCTCTGGCACTGCAATGGTATCACAGTCATTCAGAGCAGCTAAAACCTCCCTAAGCAACACGCGGAGGTGTTCAAGCTTAAATTTAAATGTAGAAATATTAGAATCAGGTATCTTTCCTGAGTCATTAACATCACCCACTGACTGAAGCTCTCTTTCCTTACTTCTGCATATTGTGAGGCAGTATCAGACATGGTTCTTAAAGCGTCAGTATGCTCTGCATTTTGTCTCACCCCAGAGCTATCTCGCTTACCTCTAAGTTCAGGTAGTCTGGCTAATACCGCTGACAGTGTATTATCCATGACTGCCGCCATGTCTTGTAAAGTAAACGCTATGGGCGCCCTAGATGTACTTGGCGCCATTTGAGCGTGAGTCCCTTAAGCGGGAGTCAAAGGGTCTGACACGTGGGGAAAGTTAGTCGGCATAACTTCCCCCTCGTCAGATTCCTCTGGTGATACATTTTTTAAAGACAGAAAATGATCTTTATTGCATAAAATGAAATCAGTACATTTGGTACACATTCTAAGAGGGGGTTCCACCATGGCTTTAAAACATAATAAACAAGGAGTTTCTTCTATGTCAGACATGTTTATACAGAATAGCAATGAGACTAGCAAGCTTGGAAAACACTTTAAATCAAGTTAACAAGCAAATATAAAAAACGGTACTGTGCCTTTAAGAGAAACAAATTTTGTCAGAATTTGAAAAACAGTGAAAAAAGGCAGTAAATCAAACGAAATTTTTACAGTGTGTATAATAGGCTAACAGAGCATTGCACCCACTTGCAAATGGATGATTAACCCCTTAGTTCAAAAAACGGATCAAAAAAACGAAATAGACGTTTTTTAACAGTCACAACCAACTGCCACAGCAAGCTGTGGCCCTGCCTTCCCCAATAAACAACTTTGGAAAGCCTTTGGGCCCTTTAGAGATGTCCTATAGCATTCAGAGGGCCTTTGAGGGAAGCTGGATGTCACAGTTTGTAATTTTAACTGCACCAACTGTAACTTTTATACTACAACAGTGGAAATTGTTTCTAGTCAAAATTTAAGCCAGCCATGTGGAAAAAACTAGGCCCCAATAAAGTTTTATCACCAAAGAATATATAAAAACGATTAAACATGCCAGCAAACGTTTTATATTGTAAATATAATAAGGGTATTACCCCTGGGAGTAAGCATGATACCAGTCGTTATTAAATCACTGTATTCAGGCTTAACTTACATTAATCCGGTATCAGCAGCATTTTCTAGTGTTTTCCATCTCTAGAAAAAATTATAACTGCACATACCTGATAGCAGAATAAACTGCACGCCATTCTCTCGCTGAAGTTACCTCATCTGTGTAATCCCCTCAGACATATGTGAGAATAGCAATGGATCTTAGTTACAACCTGCTAAGATCATAGAAACCTCAGGCAGATTCTTCTTCTATTTACTGCCTGAGATAAAATAGCACAACTCCGGTACTATTTAAAAATAACAAACTTTTGATTGAAGAAAATAAACTAGCTATATTTAACCACTCTCTCCTACAACGTCCTAGCTTGTTGAGAGTTGCAAGAGAATGACTGGCTATGACAGTTAGGGGAGGAGCTATATTACAGCTCTGCTGTGGGTGTCCTCTTGCAACTTCCTGTTGGGAATGAGAATATCCCACAAGTAATGGATGATCCGTGGACTGGATACACCTTACAAGAGAAATTTATTTTCCTTGAATGTATTCCCCATGACTTGTTATACCTGCTGCAGTGTATAAAATGTATGAGAAATTGCTCTTTTATGCTTCTTTTTGCAAAAGAAATAGCTGCCTTTTCTCTTTTAAACCACAGTCCATAAAAATAGGCTAAGCATGCAGTGCAATCAGATCTCATTAGATCTTATCTGTCTCTGTACAATACTTTGAAATAACAATTGATCATGAACATTTTTGAGCTTTATCTCTTCCACCTCCCACTGTGAGTGTAATTTCCTCTGCTGGCTTTGTTTACATAGTTTATCAATAGTCTATACCTAGGTATAGAAACTTTCAGTATAGGTAGGGATACTAAAGGCTGAGACCTAGATTATGAGTGGATAGCAAATTTGTGCTCTGGTATTGCAAGTTAGGTGCAACTAAAAGTCTTATGTTCATGAGAGCACACTTGGGAGCCTCGTTCTCATGCTATGCGACACAGCAAAGATCCTGCCGCAGCTCAAGGGGTAATTTGCGCAGCGTTGGGCAGCAAATTAAAAATATGTATATGAGTATACCACTTGTAATAGCTGGTTATTTAATGTGCGCCCTTAAACGTGCAAATTTGCCCCTTTACAGATGCACGTTAAAAGAGAGCTCCACTTGTAATCTAACCCTAAATCAGCAAATGCCAATATAAATGCTGAGGAGTTATTTGTAAACAATTGAATGCACTCCAGCAGTTAAACTGGATAATTGGGAACAAATTAAAGGAGATAATTTTGGGGGGTAAACATGACGGCATGTAGGCATGAAGCCTGTTTGGTCTTTAGGCACTAATTAATTTAACACTACCTTCAATCTTTTGGCCAGAATACTTGTAAACATCTTATAATCATTATTTAACAGCAAGATTGGTTTGTCAGAATTTAGGTCTTTAGGGGTCCTTCCCTTTTTTAAATGAGGCTGACTAAGGAGGTAGTAAAATATCTAGAGTTCCTATTATTGTTAACATAATATTGTTTATGAAGACATTTTAATGTTGGAAAAATATAATCTCCTAAAATTTTGTAACGTTCTAATGGTATCTGATTTGGGCCAGGGGCGTTGTTTAAAGAAAATCTGTTAATAGCCCATCTGGTTTCTGCATCTGTGATGGCAGCGTTAATTCCCAATAGATAATCTAATGTTAATTTTGGGACTTGAATCTTTTCCCAAAATTTGATCTTAAATTGGACATTAACTTTAGATTGTGTATATATATATATATATATTTGTTTACTGATATCTTGTATGTAACAGCGCGTCTATGTTAGTAGTTAACACATGATTGTTGTATCTAAAGTCCTGAAGTTAGCGTGCATCAGACTTTCACTCTAGTGCTAACTTTTTACTTTTAACTTGTTATATGCGCTAATGCACCACTTGTAATATGGCCCCTTGTGTTTTATAAGAACAACAACCCACCCTAGGCAACATTGGAAGATCACAAAGATTTTTGTGGCACTCAGGAAACCTGATTTTCATCCTATAATAAAAGTCAGAGGCTCACAACTTCTTTGTGCAATAAAGCTTTGAAACCTGCCCATTGTGTATCTATTTGTTACACCCTCAGCACTCATCTCATTACATGCATTACACTCATTGCCCCTAATAATTGCTACTCATGCCTAACTACACTCACAAGCGCACCACAACCATACCCACTGACCACATTTTTACCCATCACTTATTCAAGTGTTTTCATATATGCAACCATGTTGAAGTACAACATCTATGCTCTAACAGGCTTGAGGGATGTTGTTCTTTTAACTCCAGCAGAGCTATTTAAACCTTTCTGAAAACCTTTTGAAATCCTCATCATCAGGATTCTTTTCACCCTCTCTTAAAAAGCCAAATTGAATCATGTAACAGTTCTCTGACCTAGAATAAAGGGTATATCAGAAAGCCCTATTTATAACATGGTATCTAGCTCCTTGTTGGTTAGAGCGGCAGTAATTAAACTTTTGTGATTCAGAAAGAACATGCCATTTTAAACAATTTATTTATGCTATCCAATGTGCTTCATTCTCTTGGTATCCTTTGTTAATAAAGATAACTTGGTAGTCGCAGGTGCAGCAATGCACTACTGGGAGCTATATGGTGATTGATCACTAGATATATATGCCTCTTGCCATTGGTTCACCCAATGCGGTAAATTTATTAAGCAGCGTATGCTGCTGTTTCCACGCAAGCCTTCGGGCTCGCTGGAAACATAAGTTAAGAAGCAGGGGTCTTAAGACTGCTGCTCCTTAACTCACCCGCCAGCTCTGAGGTGGCGGACTGCAATCATCCCAATCGGATACGCTCATGATGATTGACACCCCCTGCTAATGGCTGATTGGCTGCGAATGTGCAGGGGGCGGCATTGCACAAGCATTTCACCGGAAATGCTTGTGCAATGTTAAATGCAATGTTAAATGCAGACAGCATATGCTGTCAGCATTTAGCGATGTCGGGCGGACATGATCTGCGACATTTGATAAATCTACCCCAATGTGTTTAGCTAGTTCCCAGTAGTGCATTGCTGCTTCTTCAGCAAATGATGTCAAGAGAATTAAGCAAATTTGATAATAGAAGTAAATTGGAAAGTTGTTTAAAATTGTATACGCTAACTGATTCATATCCCTTTAAAAATGGAAATTATAATAACTAAATATTTATTATTAAGTTATATTATCTAAATAGAATGAAGCTAAGCACATTTTTACTGCAACCTGTCTTACCATATTTTCCAAGTGGAATTGTTTTTTTGTACGCCCTTGAATATAACCACATTTAATTTCCCTTGACAATAAACTAGGTTTAATTACGTATATACAATTTTTATTTTCTTGTAATCATATGGAAGATGTAGGCTCTAGGTAACATCAATATGGCTTGTTATATTGAGGTTTATTTAGAGTCAAGCAGTCAAGACATTCACATGTAAAGATGCTATTAAGTTTGCTAGACTGTAAATACTTTAAAAATGTTCTCCCACAATGAATCATCTCTTTGGGGATAAGGAAATGAAGCCTGTCCCCTTTTGCACACACATCTGACAAACATTTCCTGTCCAGTTGGGCTTAGGGTGGTATGTTGCAGTGAGGCTCTGTGCATGACCCTAGTAATTTGGGAGCAATCACAGTACGTTTATTCAAAAGACAAGATCCTACAGGGATTAAATATGAATACAGTAGATGCACGCGTTAGCTGAATTGTATTCAAAATTCTTTGAGCCGCAGAAAAAAATGTCAACAAATGATAAAAAGTATGTATTGCCTCTGGAAATTTGGGGCGGAGGGTGAATGAATTAACTTAAGTGTATTCTCATGGGGATATCAACCTGAATGGGCACCATATGTCATTGTCAGTCCTATGTGGTTTTAATAAGAGAATAGAGCTTGCTGGCAAAAACATCTGGTCAAGCAGCGTGTCTCTTACATTTTGTCTGTTACTGTTAAGGATGTTTTTATAGTTCTCACATTATATTTGTGCTTTGCAAGTTTACTATTGTTTACAAAAAAGGCCAGCAAAACATTTACAATTTTTATAAAGTAGTCTTCTGGGTGTGTTCATTTGTTTTTGTGCTTTTGAAATATATAGAAGATTGAGAGAAAACATTACATTAAGAACAAGATCAAAAGCAAAACATACTATATTATAGTTTTTGTAGGTTTTTATATTTCATGCATTTGTACTTGCTGTTGAGGTGTTGGGTTTTCATAGAATTCCAGTACTGCTCAGGTCATCTTAGGTAAGAATTTTGTATGTCTTTTTTCTGTGTATTTATGAAATCTAAATAAGCAAATAAATGTATTTCATTGAGTGTTAGGAAAATGCAGATTGTGTATTCTGTTTTGCAGCTTGGTTTGATTATATTGAGCTCCAGGGATATTTTCCCACTGTATTTTGTTGCGGTCTTAGACCAGTGTGAGGCGGTTGAGACCTCTATTTTACTATATGTAAATGAAGAGTACACATATTATGTGGCTTTTTAACAAATGATTAGGTGGCAGGATTACATTTTCCTGTCAGAAAAATTATATTCTTTGAGTTTGAATGTAAAATGAATGTGAGGTGATGGTAAGCTCAATTTTGAGGCTGAAAAAGTTACAGAAAAATGAAGTGTTAAAGGGGCAGTCTAGGCCAAAATAAACTTTCATGATTCAGATAGCGCATGTAATTTTAAACAATTTTCTAATTTACTTTTATCACCAATTTTGCTTTGTTCTCTTGGTATACTTAGTTTAAAGCTTAACCTAGGAGGTTTGTATGCTAATTTCTTAGACCTTGAAGCCCACCTTTTTCAGATTGCATTTTAACAGTTTTCACCACTAGAGGGTGTTAGTTCACATATTTCATATAGATAACACTGTGCTCGTACACGTGAAGTTATCTGGGAGCAGGCACTGATTGGCTAGACTGCAAGTCTGTCAAAAGAACTGAAAAAAGGGGCAGTTTGCAGAGGCTTAGATACAAGATAATCACAGAGGTAAAAAGTATATTATTATAACTGTTGGTTATGCAAAACTGGGGAATGGGTAATAAAGGGATTATCTATCTTTTAAAACAATAAAAATTTTCAGGACTGTTTAAAGATATGTTTTTTATAAGAACCCTGACATATGTATTTTTCATATGTATCCCTTTTTAATATGGTCACCCTAGGCATGTCCCTCCACAGCAGTAAAGCAGAGACAGCTCTTCTTATCAGCCAGTGAAAATTAGTAGGAAGTACACCAAAATGGCCATTGTTTAAAAAGATGGATAATGCCTTTACTGCCCATTCCCCAGCTTTGCACAACCAACATTGTTATATTAATATACTTTATAACCTTGAAACCTCTGTTTCTAAGCCACTAAAGACAGCCTCTTATCGCATTTTTTTGTTAGCTTTTCACAACAGGGGAGTGTTAGTTCATGTGAGCCATATTGATAACATTGTGCTCACACCCGTGGAGTGTGCACAACAGTGACAGCACTAATTGGTTAAAATGCAAGTCAATAGATCATAAATAAAAAGTGATTTGATCAGGGGGCTGTCAGAAGATGCTTAGATACAAGGTAATCACAGAGGTAAAAAGTGTATTAATGTAACCATGTTTTCTGTGCAAAACTAGGGAATGGGTAATAAAGGGACTATCTATCTTTTAAATAATAAACATTTTTGAGTTGACAGTCCCTTTAAACAGCGTTTGCTTAACAATTTGTTTGGAAAAAATATATTTTCAGTATGTGTAAATGCTGCTCTTTCTTATGCATTATGTTTTTTTTTTTTTACTACAATGTCCCTTTAATACAGGCTGCATAGACAAAAACCATGGCACCGATTTATTAAAGTGCAAGCGGACATGATACGATGTAGCGTATCATGTCCGCCGCACATCGATAAATGACGACAACATACGTTCTAGTTCTAGTGAACTGCTTGTGCAATTCCGCCCCCAATTGGCCGCTAGCAGGGGGTGTCAATCAGCCCGATCATATAGGTCTTTAAACCGCTGCTTCATAACTGCTGTTTCCGGCGAGCCTGAAGGCACGAGTGGAAACAGGGGCATAAAGCTCCATTCGGAGCTTGATAATTCGGCCCCATACCTTTAAATAAAAAGTATTATATTTTAGTAAGGGGATGATCACTTTTGTTAGTATGTTTAGTATATTTAGCACCACTACAACTTTGGGATTTTTTTTTAACCTTATAGTTTAAATTGTCTATTATTAAATCACATTATGTGCTATTCGCTAATATATGTGTGGATATATATCTCAAGTCCATAGGAAAAGGCATTCTCACTTATACAGTCAGCAACCAGGATGTTCAGCCTAAGCAGCATAAACCCATAAATATCCACAATAGCAACAATTGGGAAGTGACACTCACTGGATCTGTGTTAAGCAATATTTTTATTTACGTGACGTTTCGGTGGTGATTAACCCCTTCCTTATAGTTTAAATTGTGTATTATTAAATCACATCAAATGCTATTCACTATTATATATATATATATATATATATATATATATATATATATATATATATATATATATATAGTGGTAAGCCATGGAATGCACTCGCTGGTCTTTTTCAAACGTGTAATTTATTGTAACGTTTCGGGGAACGTATCCCCTTCCTCAGACATGGCATACATACAGTAATTTCTAAAAATATTGGCACCCCTGCATTTCTGTCAGATAATGCACCACTTCACCCAGAAAATTGTTGCAATTACAAATGTTTAGGCATTCTCAAGTTTATTTCTTTTGTTTGTATTGGTATGACATAAAAAGTGGAGAAAAAAAGTCAAAAATTATACATTCCATGCAAAACTCCACAAATGGACTGGACAAAATTAATGACACCCTCAATTTAATATTTTGGAGCACATCCTTTTTGGAAAAAAATAACTGAAATCAATCGCTTCCTGTAACCATCAATGAGTTTCTTACACCTCTCTACTGGAATTTTGGGCCACTCTTCTTTCACCAACTGCTCCAGGTCTTTCAGGTTGGAAGGGTTCCTTTCCCCAACTGCTGTTTTGGGATTCTCTCCAAAGGTGCTCTATGGGATTGAGATCTGGACTCATTGCTGGCCAGTTCAGTACTCTCCAGCGCTTTGTCTTAAACCATTTCTGGGTGCCTTTTGACGTGTGCTTTGTCATACTTTCCCTTTAAGAGGTGTGCACACGTTTTCATAATCACCTATTTAAGGGTCCTTCCTTCAATAATACCTTGCTTGGTATTGATTAACTAATCTTTAGCAAGCTTGCTTGTAACTTTATTGCTCCATTCGTTTTTGGGAAATCTTAAATTCTTCTTAAACTTATCTTACTTAGGTTACTTCCACCTTTTTTTGGATTATTCCTTATCCTGTGGACTTTTCTTTCTGCGTGACAAGGACCGTTTACACTTTGCTGCTTCTGACACCTATCCCTGCAGCACCGGACCATCTCTCACTGCTGCCTTGGACGTTCCTTCCTGCAGCACCGCCTACGTCATTCTCCGGAGCCGCTCAGCTGATGCCCGCAATCCCACAACCGCTCTGACCACGCTACACACTGGGACTGATCGACCTAGGCTGCTCATACCTAACTTCCAATACCAAGTAAGGATATTATCTACAACTCTGTTATATCCTAAGACTAAGATATTCTCACATGTGTATCTGTATATTATGGTTAGCTAACAACTTTGTCCATACTGCAGTTAACTATATCAGAGATCTCTTATTTTGTATGCAAAACGTATTAATTAATATTAATGTTTTACCAACTCCATTATCCTTGCATATTAGAATATAAGAGTCCCTGTATATTAAATTACACACTCATTTATATGGAAGTCATTCCTTCAAAACTCCAGGTTGACTTTTACATATAGTATGAGACATATTTATATACGCTCTGATTTCTATAGATTTGATAGATTTCCTTTAAAATATAACCTCATTCAAAATATTTCTTACAGAAATATTACATGCTTTGGGTCATTGTCCTGACGGAGACCCAACTTTCTGACACTGGGCCCTACATTCCACCACAGAATTCTTTGGTAGTCTTCAGATTTCATAATGCCATGCACACAGTAAGGACATCCAGTGTCTGGAGCAGCAAAACAACCCCAAAACATCAATGAACCTCCACCATGTTTGACTGTAGGGACTGTATTCTTTTCTTTAAAAGTCTAATTTCTTTTTCTGAAGACAGTAGAATGATGGGCTTTACCAAAAAGCTGTAATTTCTCCTGTTAAGTGTAGTCAGTCCACGGGTCATCCATTACTTATGGGATTATATCTCCTCCCTAACAAGAAGTGCAAGAGGATCACCCAAGCAGAGCTGCTATATAGCTCCTCCCCTCTACGTCATATCCAGTCATTCTCTTGCACCTAACTAAAGATAGGACGTGTGAGAGGACTGTGGTGTGTTAAACTTAGTTTTTATTTCTTCAATCAAAAGTTTGTTATTTTAAACGGCACCGGAGTGTGTTGTTTGTTCTCAGGCAGCATTAGAAGAAGAATCTACCTGAGTTTGTCTATGATCTTAGCGGTCGTAACTAAGATCCACTTGCTGTATTCGGCCATTCTGAGGAGTGAGGTAACTTCAGAACAGGGGATAGCATGCAGGGCCCACCTGCAAGGAGGTATGTGCAGTAAATTATTTTCTAAGGAATGGAATTGACTGAGAAAATACTGCTAATACCGATGTAATGTAAGTGCAGCCTTAAATGCAGTAGTAGCGACTGGTATCAGGCTGATATGTATGTATGTATACTCTGAGGTATTTCTGGGGAATGGAATTTCACTAAGAAAATACTGTCAATATTAAAGTAATATTTGAGCCTGCACTGCAGTGAAAGCGACTAGCAACAGGCTTATTAATAACACTTCATAATTTTCAATTTTTAAAACGTTTACTGGCATGTTAATCGTTTTTTCTGAGGTACTTGGTGATAAAACTTTATGGGCATGATTTTTACCACATGGCTGTCGTTTTTTTTTCTGAATAAATACAGTTTACTGAGCTTCCCCACTGTTGTAATATGAGTGGGAGGGGCCTATTTTAGCGCTTTATTGCGCAGTAAAAATTTAGTCACAGTCTTCCTATTTCTTCCTCCATGATCCAGGACGTCTCTACAGAGCCCAGGGGTCTCCAAAACTAGTTTTGAGGGAGGTAATCAGTCACAGCAGACCTGTGACAGTGTGTTTGACTGTGATAAAAACATATTTGGTTCATTGTTAATTCAACTGTGTCACATTTTTATGTTTTCTTAAAAGCCCAGTAGCGTTTTTTATATAGCTTGTAAATTTATTTAAAAGTTTTTTTCCAAGCTTGCTAGTGTTATTGCTAGTCTGTTTAAACATGTCTGACACAAATGAATCTGTTTGTTCATTATGTTTAAAGGCCAATGTGGAGCCCAATAGAAATTTGTGCACTCAATGTATAGAAGTTACTTTGAATAAAAGTCAAACTTTATATGTTAAAAAAATATCACCAGACAACGAGGGGGAAGTTATGCCGACTAACTCTCCTCACGTGTCAGTACCTTGGCCTCCCGCTCAGGAGGTGCGTGATATTGTGGCGCCAAGTACATCAGGGCGGCCCATACAAATCACTTTGCAAGACATGGCTAATGTTATGACTGAAGTACTATCTAAATTGCCAGAATTAAGAGGTAAACGCGATCACTCTGGGGTAAGAACAGAGTGCGCTGATAATAATAGAGCCATGTCTGATACTGCGTCACAATTTGCAGAACATGAGGACGGAGAGCTTCATTCTGTGGGTGACGGATCTGATCCAAGTAAACTGGATTCAGACATTTCAAATTTTAAATTTAAGCTTGACAACCTCCGTGTATTACTAGGGGAGGTACTAGCGGCTCTGAATGATTGTAACATGGTTGCAATTCCAGAGAAAGTATGTAGGCTGGATAAATATTTTGCGGTACCGGCGTGTACTGACGTTTTTCCTATACCTAAAAGGCTTACAGAAATTGTTAACAAGGAGTGGGATAGACCCGGTGTGCCCTTTTCACCCCCTCCTATATTTAGAAAAATGTTTCCAATAGACGCCACCACACGGGACCTATGGCAGACGGTCCCTAAGGTGGAAGGAGCAGTTTCTACTCTGGCTAAGCGCACCACTATCCCGGTGGAGGATAGCTGTGCTTTTTCAGATCCAATGGATAAAAAGTTAGAGGGTTACCTTAAGAAAATGTTTGTTCAGCATGGTTTTATATTACAACCCCTTGCATGCATCGCGCCTGTCACTGCTGCGGCGGCATTCTGGTTTGAGTCTCTGGAAGAGACCCTTAGCACAGCTCCATTGGATGAGATTATGAACAAGCTTAAAGCCCTTAAGCTAGCTAATTCATTTATTTCTGATGCCGTAGTACACTTAACCAAACTTACGGCTAAGAACTCCGGATTCGCCATTCAAGCGCGTAGAGCGCTGTGGCTTAAATCCTGGTCAGCTGATGTGACTTCTAAATCTAAATTGCTTAATATTCCTTTCAAAGGGCAGACATTATTTGGGCCCGGCTTGAAAGAAATTATCGCTGACATTACTGGAGGTAAGGGCCATGCCCTGCCTCAAGACAGGGCCAAACCAAAGGCTAAACAGTCTAATTTTCGTGCCTTTCGTAACTTCAAGGCAGGAGCAGCATCAACTTCCTCCGCTCCAAGACAGGAAGGAACTGTTGCTCGCTACAGACAGGGCTGGAAACCTAACCAGTCCTGGAACAAGGGCAAGCAGGCCAGAAAACCTGCTGCTGCCCCTAAGACAGCATGAAGTGAGGGCCCCCGATCCGGAAACGGATCTAGTGGGGGGCAGACTTTCTCTCTTCGCCCAGGCTTGGGCAAGAGATGTCCAGGATCCCTGGGCGTTGGAGATCATATCTCAGGGATATCTTCTGGACTTCAAAGCTTCTCCTCCACAAGGGAGATTTCATCTTTCAAGGTTATCAGCAAACCAGATAAAGAAAGAGGCGTTTCTACGCTGTGTACAAGACCTCTTACTAATGGGAGTGATCCACCCAGTTCCGCGGTCGGAACACGGGCAAGGATTCTATTCAAATCTGTTTGTGGTTCCCAAAAAAGAGGGAACCTTCAGACCAATCTTGGACTTAAAGATCCTAAACAAATTTCTAAGAGTTCCATCGTTCAAAATGGAAACTATTCGAACCATCTTACCCATGATCCAAGAGGGTCAGTACATGACCACAGTGGATTTAAAGGATGCCTACCTTCACATACCGATTCACAAGGATCATTACCGGTATCTAAGATTTGCCTTCCTAAACAGGCATTACCAGTTTGTAGCTCTTCCCTTCGGGTTAGCTACGGCTCCAAGAATCTTTACAAAGGTTTCTAGGCTCTCTTCTAGCGGTGCTAAGACCGCAAGTCATAGCGGTAGCTCCGTACCTAGATGACATTCTGATACAAGCGTCAAGTTTCCAAACTGCCAAATCTCATACAGAGTTAGTTCTGGCATTTCTAAGGTCGCATGGGTGGAAGGTGAACGTAGAAAAGAGTTCTCTATTGCCACTCACAAGAGTTCCCTTTCTAGGGACTCTTATAGATTCTGTAGAAATGAAAATTTACCTGACGGAGGACAGGTTATCAAAACTTCTAAATGCTTGCCGTGTCCTTCATTCCATTCAACACCCGTCAGTGGCTCAGTGCATGGAGGTAATCGGCTTAATGGTAGCGGCAATGGACATAGTAGTGGAATGGGGATTACTCAGATTTGTCCCCTCTGCTAAATCTGGATCAAGAGACCAGAGATTCTCTTCTATGGTGGCTTTCTCGGCCACATCTGTCCAAGGGGATGCCCTTCCGCAGGCCAGATTGGACAATTGTAACAACGGACGCCAGCCCTCTAGGTTGGGGCGCAGTCTAGAATTCCCTGAAGGCTCAGGGATCATGGACTCAGGAGGAGAGACTCCTTCCAATAAACATTCTGGAATTAAGAGCAATTTTCAATGCTCTTCTTTCTTGGCCTCAGTTAGCAACTCTGAGGTTTATCAGGTTTCAGTCGGACAACATCACGACTGTGGCTTACATCAACCATCAAGGAGGAACAAGGAGTTCCCTAGCGATGATGGAAGTCTCAAAGATAATTCGCTGGGCAGAGTCTCACTCTTGCCACCTGTCAGCGATCCACATCCCAGGCGTGGAGAACTGGGAGGCGGATTTTCTAAGTCGCCAGACCTTTCATCCGGGGGAGTGGGAACTTCATCCGGAGGTGTTTGCCCAACTGCTTCATCTTTGGGGCAAACCAGATCTGGATCTCATGGCGTCTCGCCAGAACGCCAAGCTTCCTTGTTACGGATCCAGGTCCAGGGACCCGGGAGCGGTACTGATAGATGCTCTGACAGCACCTTGGGTCTTCAACATGGCTTATGTGTTTCCACCTTTCCTGATGCTTCCTCGATTGATTGCCAGGATCAAACAGGAGAGAGCATCGGTGATTCTAATAGCGCCTGCGTGGCCACGTAGGACCTGGTATGCAGATCTAGTGGACATGTCGTCCTGTCCACCATGGTCTCTGCCTCTGAAAGGACCCTGAATCAGAAGGTCCTGTCTCAAACATCCAAATCTAATTTCTCTGAGGCTGACTGCATGGAGATTGAACGTTTGATTCTATCAAAGCGTGGATTCTCGGAGTCAGTGATTGATACCTTAATACAGGCTAGGAAACCTGTTACCAGGAAAATTTACCATAAAATATGGCGTAAATACTTATATTGGTGCGAATCCAAGAGTTACTCATGGAGTAAGGTTAGGATTCCTAGGATATTGTCTTTTCTACAAGAAGGTTTAGAAAAGGGTTTATCTGCTAGTTCGTTAAAGGGACAGATTTCAGCTCTGTCTATCCTTTTACACAAACGTCTGGCAGAAGTTCCAGACGTTCAGGCTTTTTGTCAGGCTTTGACTAGGATTAAGCCTGTGTTTAAGACTGTTGCTCCGCCGTGGAGCTTAAACTTAGTTCTTAACGTTCTGCAAGGTGTTCCGTTTGAACCCCTTCATTCCATCGATATCAAGCTGTTATCTTGGAAAGTTCTGTTTTTAATGGCTATTTCCTCGGCTCGAAGAGTCTCTGAGTTATCGGCCTTACATTGTGATTCTCCTTATCTGATTTTTCATTCAGACAAGGTAGTTCTGCGTACTAAACCTGGGTTCTTACCTAAGGTAGTCACTAACAAGAATATCAATCAAGAGATTGTTGTTCCATCATTGTGCCCTAACCCTTCTTCAAAGAAGGAACGACTTTTGCACAATCTGGACGTCGTCCGTGCCCTGAAATTTTATTTGCAGGCAACTAAAGATTTTCGTCAAACTTCTTCCCTGTTTATCGTTTATTCTGGACAGAGGAGAGGTCAAAAAGCTTCGACTACCTCTCTCTCTTTTTGGCTTCGTAGCATAATACGTTTAGCCTATGAGACTGCTGGACAGCAGCCTCCTGAAAGGATTACAGCTCATTCTACTAGAGCTGTGGCTTCCACTTGGGCCTTTAAGAATGAGGCCTCTGTTGAACAGATTTGCAAGGCTGCAACTTGGTCTTCACTTCACACTTTTTCAAAATTTTACAAATTTGACACTTTTGCTTCTTCGGAGGCTGTTTTTGGGAGAAAGGTTCTACAGGCAGTGGTTCCTTCCGTGTAAAGAACCTGCCTGTCCCTCCCGTCATCCGTGTACTTTTAGCTTTGGTATTGGTATCCCATAAGTAATGGATGACCCGTGGACTGACTACACTTAACAGGAGAAAATATAATTTATGCTTACCTGATAAATTCATTTCTCCTGTAGTGTAGTCAGTCCACGGCCCGCCCTGTTTTTTACGGCAGGTCTAAATTTTAATTAAACTCCAGTCACCACTGCACCCTATAGTTTCTCCTTTCTCGTATGGTTTCGGTCGAATGACTGGATATGACGTAGAGGGGAGGAGCTATATAGCAGCTCTGCTTGAGTGATCCTCTTGCACTTCCTGTTAGGGAGGAGATATAATCCCATAAGTAATGGATGACCCGTGGACTGACTACACTACAGGAGAAATAAATTTATCAGGTAAGCATAAATTATATTTTTGTTTTGTCTGTCCACAGCACATTCTCTCAAAAGGATTTTGACTTCCTCAGGTAAGTTTTGGCAAACTCCAATCTGGCTTTTTTATGTTTCTGTGTCAGCAGTTGGGTCCTCCTGGGTCTCCTACCATAGCGTCCCTTTTCATTCAGGTGGCGACGTATAGGTAAAAATGACACATTTATACCCTGTGCCTCAAGGTCAGCTTGAATTTGTCTGGAAATTAATCGAGGTTCTTTATCCACCATTCGAACAATCCTTCGTTGCAATCTTTGATCGATTTTTCTCTTTCGTCCACGTCTATGGCGATTAGCTACAGTGCCATGGGCTGTAAACTTCTTGACAATGTTGTGCACAGTAGACACAGGAACATTAAGATCTCTGGAGATGGACTTCTAACCTTGAGATTGTCCATGCTTTACCACAATTTTTGTTCTCAAATCCTCAGCTGCTCTTTCTCTTCCCATGCTCAGTGTGGCACATAGAGACAAACAACAGAAAGGTTGAGTACATTTTTCAACATTTTAACTGGTTACCGGTGTGATTTCTATATTGCCAGCACCTGTTAATTTATACAGGTGAGTTTAATTACAAATTAAAGGAACATCACGAATTTGAATGCAATTATTTCTTACAATTTTGAGAAGGTGCCAATAATTTTGTCCAGTCCATTTTTGGAGTTTTGCATTGAATGTGTCAAATTTTTGCTTTTTTCTCTCTACTTTTTTGTGTCATACAATACAAATAAAAGGAATAAACATGAGAATGCCTAAACATTTGTAATTGCAACAAGTTTCTGGGTGAAGTGGTGTATTATCTGACAGAAATGCAGGGGTGACAATATTTTTTGCCATAACTGTGTGTGTATATATACTGTATATATATATATATATATATATATATATATATATATATATATATATATGTGTGTGTGAATATATATGTATATATATATATATATACAGTATATATATATATATATATATATATATATATACATTTACTTAACACATTGTAATAAAGATACTATTGGAAGGAGTTAATTTATATATAAAAAACAGAACTTGGTGGGGGCTTTTAACATTGGACTACAAGAAAGGGAACTTACATTTTTCCATTTTAAAAAACAGTCGATAAAATATTACAAGTTTGAGACATTTGGATTTTACCAGTGATGTCAAGTGAAGTTCACTGACCTGAGAGACACCTTGTTTAGCCCATGGAGAGATAAACATGATTGGATGGTTTGAATTTTAAGTTGAAAGAGATTGGTTAGTCTTTTAGACTAAGTTATATACTGTTATACTGTTATATAGGAGAAATTAATTGTTTTAATATTTTTTTTTATAGAAGTTTAATAAATATATTTTATAAGAATTGTATGGAATCCTTTTAACAGTGAGGGGCTCAAAAGTGTATATTATTTGCACATATAAATTATTATAAATGTGTTTTGTTACACTTTTATTCTAGCACTAACAATTTACTTCAGATCTCCAGGTGCACACAATTTTCAGTGCTATTATAACTCACAACTTGTAATATAGGCAATGTTACAAGATTGTGCTCTATTCTTAGTGCACCCTGCGCTATTAATATCGATCCACTTGTAGTCTAGGCCTGCCTCCTCTACAAACCATCCTAAATGCCTCTGTCAGGCTAATCCACCTTTCCCGCGGTTTTGTATCTGCTCTGCTGTCCCTCTCTGTGAGTCACTAATCAACAAATTTACTCCAGCTCCCCTCTAAGGACCTTGCATAGTTTTTTAATAATTAAGAGCACATATGAGGTGATAGTTAGCAGAAAATTATTCAAGAATCAACAAATATAATTCATTTTAAGACAAGAGCAATCAGACAAAAACAAAATGTTTCTTTTCTGTGAAATCACTGTTTTAATTCCAATATTACATTTCTCCATGTATCAAAAGGCTTTTGGACAGCTTCTAAACTTAAGCAGCTGTCCACACGCTTTTGCCGCATATGGGCAGCGGATCTGTTCGTCCACTGGCCTGTATGCAGCATTACACACTCCCCTTAGTGTATAATGCCCTCCCCTTCACTCGCGCGACCAATTGGGCGACAGAAGGGACTGTAAATCCCAGAGAGCGAGCTCTCTGTGATTTCTCTTTGCCACCTTAGAAGTGGAGAAGAGTGTAAGAAGCAGCAGTCTAATGACCGCTGCTTCTTACATTGTGGGAAGCAGGCTCACATGTGCGAACCTGCCCTGCAAGGGCTCCAGGGCACCTTACGCTGCTTAGTACATAGAGCCCAGAATGTGAAGAAAGAACATTAATGTACTTATAAAATGTACAGCCTATCAAAATGGTTAATTCTAAATATATCAGCTAAATGTGCACTCACATTTTTTAGAGCTACTGCAAGTTCTATGTTTAAAGGCATACCCGGTACATACTGCTAGGTTACAGGCTCCATCATGGTCTACTCTGTACAGGAACTACAGGTAACGATTGCTTTTGAGTTGATCACAATCCTTTGGAAAATTAAATGATTCATCTACAAAAATACCAATAGACTTTTTGGGTCGAATTTTGTAGAAAAATCATTAGATAATTTGTTCTAAAGGAATGTAGTCTAACCCTTTATTAAAATACTTTTATTAATATAATGTGCATTACATGTTTATTTAGTGATATTATTTAGTGGTAAAAGAAGCTTGATATCACTTAAAAAAAACATAAAGTCAAAATTGTTATATTGTTGTGCATTATATTTTCATTTAAATTGTGAAGAACATTTGTCATCCATGTCTCAAAACCGCGACACAAAGCACATTTTCATATGACATTTTATAGAGCATTAAATCACACTGAGTTGGTAACATGAGTTTGCTATTTAATAACATAGTTATATAAATAATACTGTTTATGAAATACTTGCATTGCATTTTAGACATTTCAAATCAGAGGAAATTGTGAACAGTGTTATAGCAAAGTGACAGAATGGGTAGCTGTATTGATACTGGTACCAAAAACTAAAACCCTGTTGATAAACATTTTTAGCCTAAGAATACAATTGGTAAGCAAGTAGTAATGTAACCTTGGTGTAAATAGCACTCCAAGAAAGATAGGAGATGCAGTATATGCAGCCAATTTTTTCCCACAAATGAGTGAATTCATTTTTTATTTTTTTTTACATTTTCTACTAGTATGTTGGCTGGATTCCCATTTGTTGATTGACAATAATGAGGACAGCAGACTCTGCTCCTTGTTGAAGACCACAAAGGAATGCTCAGATTACATCACTGATGACTTTGGGAAAAAATAGGTCATAAAACAATGATTGATAGTGGTTCCAATTATTCTTTCTAATCATGTGTTTATGGTTACATCTTCAGCTGCTTGTATTTATTGGACGAATAGGAGTTTTCCTGATTATGAAGAGGATTCCACTGTATTTATTAAAGCAATTTCATTTTCTGAAGAGGTAACCATAGTGTTCTAAAATTTTCAATCTCTTTTTTTCTCAGTAAAGTATTAAAAGTTTTGTATCATCATCCAATCATTTGGTATCTTCTATTATGAAACCATTATACTGCTGAAAACAAACTTCAAGTTACTGCAGCTTTTTTTTTTCTCTAAATGAAAACACAAAAATGGATGCTCTTAAAAGCATAAGAAGGAATACACATCTTAGATAAATATAAGTATTTTTATTTTATGCTACTTTACGTTCCTCTCTCATTCAAAATCTATGAGGCAAAATACTTGAGGTTTTCGTTTATTCTTAAAGGGCCATAATACCCAAATGTTTAAACACTTGAAAGTGATGCAGTATAGCTGTAAAAAGCTGACTAGAAAATATCTCCTGCACATCTCTATGTAAAAAAGAAAGATATTTTACCTCAAAAGTTCCTCTGTAGCCACCTCCCATTGTAAAGGATTTCTAAGCAGCATATTAGTATGACTGTCCTGGGACAGCTTAGGGGATGAGCATCGTGCACTCTCATATTATTTCCCTATTCAGCTTACTATGAAATCTCATGAGAGTTAAGTGAAATCTCATGAGATCACAGTAAAAGAGTTCATGACCTCAGCACTGCTGATGCTGATTGGCTGCTGTTCATTTCTTCATTTATTTATTTATTTATTTTTACCTGCAGCTGGGAGCAGCTGAGTATAACTTTTTACACAGAACTTACTCTGCTGAGCTGAGGAAATTGTGAGGTAAAATATCTTCCTTTTTTACATAGAGATGCTCAGGTGATATTTTCCTGTCAGCTTTTTACAGTTATACTGCATCAGTTTCAAGTGATTTAGCATATGAGTATTATGTCCCTTTAAACATGGTGCTTTTTTGGTATTACATATAAGAAATGTATTATTCAATTGAGATTACAGTCTGACAAATAAAACAAAGTATCTTCATACTACATACCGAAAGTCTGTACATACCAATTTTCATATTAAATAATTAGAACTAGTGGGCATTTATAATATATATATATATATATATATATATATATATATATATATATATATAGTTTCTTTCTCTTCTACATTATTGTTTGAACTAGTGGAAATTTCAAGCCCTGTATACATACATAGCAAAATAACACACCAGTATATTGGACTAGCAATGCTTTTTAAGTCCACACCTTTAAATAAATTATGAATCTATTAAAATGTAGTACAATTGGAAAGCTTGTGTAATTTTGGCATATCTATCAATCTATCTATCACTCACAGACATGCACACACCATAACACACAAATATACATATACATGTGCACACACTCGCTAATACATTCCCTCACATACTCACATGCACACACACAAACGTCTAGACAAAACAATGTGTTGTTCTTGTATAACAGCATTATCCTATTGTGGGCCAGATTACAAGTGGAGCGCAAACATTTGCGCACAAGCAATATCGTGTTTTTGCAATCGTTTGCACGCAGGTTAAATTGCACTTGTATTACGAGTTGGAAGTAAATGCAATCGCTTGAGCGCAGTCGTGATTTAAGCAAAAATTATTACCACAACTTCAGAGCTCTGTTTAACTGTTTCACGAAAATAAAAAGTTGCACAAAACACGTCAAAAATACATTACAAAGTACAATTACACTCATTATAACACTATCTAATAAAAATATTAAATAAAAATGTTGCACACAAAAGTTATAAGTGCTCACAAATAAGCAAAGAGCTTTAACATTGAGATACATACATATACATGCCTAAAGATTTATATTTCTGTGTGTATATAAATATATATATATATATATATATATATATATATATATATATATATATGTCTATATATGTGTATATATATATATTTATTTGTGTATATATGTATTTACAGACAATTATACACATTTAAACACACACACACACATATATATATATATATATTTATATATGTACACACACTTATACATTTATATAAGTTTTTTTATATAAGTTCATTGGAGCCCTTTGCAGTTAAGTGGATGAAAACATGAAAATTTATATTTATGCAATATTTATATTTAATAAAGTGCTATACTGTGTATTTACTGTAAATATTTTACATTCCAATGTTCTGCACATAACAGACTATGTTCTAAGAATTTCAAAAATAGATATTCCTATATATATCTGTATCAGATATATGTAGAAAACAGAATTTATGCTTACCTGATAAATTACTTTCTCCAACGGTGTGTCCGGTCCACGGCGTCATCCTTGTGGGAATATCTCTTCCCCAACAGGAAATGGCAAAGAGTCCCAGCAAAGCTGGCCATATAGTCCCTCCTAGGCTCCGCCCACCCCAGTCATTCGACCGACGGACAGGAGGAAAAATATAGGAGAAACCATATGGTACCGTGGTGACTGTAGTTAGAGAAAATAATTAATCAGACCTGATTAAAAAACCAGGGCGGGCCGTGGACCGGACACACCGTTGGAGAAAGTAATTTATCAGGTAAGCATAAATTCTGTTTTCTCCAACATTGGTGTGTCCGGTCCACGGCGTCATCCTTACTTGTGGGAACCAATACCAAAGCTTTAGGACACGGATGAAGGGAGGGAGCAAATCAGGTTACCTAAACGGAAGGCACCACGGCTTGCAAAACCTTTCTCCCAAAAATAGCCTCCGAAGAAGCAAAAGTATCAAATTTGTAAAATTTGGCAAAAGTGTGCAGTGAAGACCAAGTCGCTGCCTTACATATCTGATCAACAGAAGCCTCGTTCTTGAAGGCCCATGTGGAAGCCACAGCCCTAGTGGAGTGAGCTGTGATTCTTTCAGGAGGCTGCCGTTCGGCAGTCTCATAAGCCAATCGGATGATGCTTTTAAGCCAAAAGGAAAGAGAGGTAGAAGTCGCTTTTTGACCTCTCCTTTTACCAGAATAGATGACAAACAGAGAAGATGTTTGTCTGAAATCTTTTGTAGCTTCTAAATAGAATTTTAGAGCACGGACTACGTCCAAATTGTGTAACAAACGTTCCTTCTTTGAAAGTGGATTCGGACACAAAGAAGGTACAACTATCTCCTGGTTAATATTTTTGTTAGAAACAACCTTTGGAAGAAAACCAGGCTTAGTACGCAAAACCACCTTATCTGCATGGAACACCAGATAGGGCGGAGAACACTGCAGAGCAGATAACTCTGAAACTCTTCTAGCAGAAGAAATAGCAACCAAAAACATAACTTTCCAAGATAACAACTTAATATCTATGGAATGTAGAGGTTCAAACGGAACCCCTTGAAGAACTGAAAGAACTAGATTTAAACTCCAGGGAGGAGTCAAAGGTCTGTAAACAGGCTTGATCCTAACCAGAGCCTTAACAAATGCTTGAACATCTGGCATAGCTGCCAGTCGTTTGTGTAGTAAGACAGATAAATCAGAAATCTGTCCCTTTAGAGAACTCGCAGATAATCCTTTATCCAAACCTTCTTGCAGAAAGGAAAGAATCTTAGGAATTTTTATCTTATTCCAAGGGAATCCCTTGGATTCACACCAGCAGATATATCTTTTCCATATTTTATGGTAAATCTTTCTAGTTACCGGTTTTCTGGCCTGAACCAGAGTATCAATCACAGAATCTGAAAACCCGCGCTTTGATAGAATCAAGCGTTTAATCTCCAAGCCGTCAGCTGGAGGGAGACCAGATTTGGATGTTCGAATGGACCCTGAACAAGAAGGTCCTGTCTCAAAGGTAGCTTCCATGGTGGAACCGATGACATATTCACCAGGTCTGCATACCAAGTCCTGCGTGGCCATGCAGGAGCTATCAAGATCACGAGACCCTCTCCTGTTTGATCCTGGCTACCAGCCTGGGAATGAGAGGAAACGGTGGGAACACATAAGCTAGGTTGAAGGTCCAAGGTGCTACTAGTGCATCCACTAGAGTCGCCTTGGGATCCCTGGATCTGGACCCGTAGCAAGGAACCTTGAAGTTCTGACGAGACGCCATCAGATCCATCTCTGGAATGCCCCATAAATGAGTCAACTGGGCAAAAATCTCCGGGTGGAGTTCCCACTCCCCCGGATGGAATGTCTGACGACTCAGATAATCCGCTTCCCAGTTTTCCACACCTGGGATGTGGATCGCAGATAGATGGCAGGAGTGATTCTCCGCCCATTGTATTATTTTGGTTACTTCTTTCATCGCCAGGGAACTCCTTGTTCCCCCCTGATGATTGATATACGCAACAGTCGTCATGTCTGATTGGAATCTTATGCATCTGGCCTTTGCAAGCTGAGGCCAAGCCCTGAGAGCATTGAATATCGCTCTTAGTTCCAGAATGTTTATCGGGAGAAGAGATTCTTCCCGAGACCATAGTCCCTGAGCTTTCAGGGATTCCCAGACCGCACCCCAGCCCACTAGACTGGCGTCGGTCGTGACAATGACCCACTCTGGTCTGCGGAAGCTCATTCCCTGGGATAGGTGGTCCAGGGATATCCACCAACGGAGTGAATCTCTGGTCTTCTGATCTACTTGAATCACTGGAGACAAGTCTGTATAGTCCCCATTCCACTGTTTCAGCATGCACAGTTGTAATGGTCTTAGATGAATTCGCGCAAAAGGAACTATGTCCATTGCTGCAACCATCAACCCTACTACTTCCATGCACTGAGCTATGGAAGGACGTGGAACAGAATGAAGAACTTGACAAGCGCTTAGAAGTTTTGACTTTCTGACATCTGTCAGAAAGATCCTCATTTCTAAGGAATCTATTATTGTTCCCAAGAAGGGAACTCTTGTTGACGGAGACAGAGAACTTTTTTCTATGTTCACCTTCCATCCGTGAGATCTGAGAAAGGCCAGAACGATGTCTGTATGAGCCTTTGCTTTTCAAAGGGACGACGCTTGTATTAGATTGTCGTCCAAGTATGGTACTACTGCAATGCCCCTCGGTCTTAGAACCGCTAGAAGGGACCCGAGTACCTTTGTGAAAATCCTTGGAGCAGTGGCTAATCCGAATGGGAGGGCCACAAACTGGTAATGTTTGTCCAGAAAGGCGAACCTTAGGAACTGATGATGTTCTTTGTGGATAGGAATATGTAGGTACGCATCCTTTAGATCCACGGTAGTCATAAATTGACCTTCCTGGATAGTGGGTAGAATCGTTCGAATGGTTTCCATTTTGAACGATGGTACCCTGAGAAATTTGTTTAGGATCTTTAAATCCAGAATTGGTCTGAAGGTTCCCTCTTTTTTGGGAACTACGAACAGATTTGAGTAAAATCCCATTCCTTGTTCCGTCATTGGAACTGGGTGTATCACTCCCATCTTTAACAGGTCTTCTACACAATGTAAGAACGCCTGTCTCTTTATTTGGTTTGAAGATAAGTGAGACATGTGGAACCTTCCCCTTGGGGGTAGTACCTTGAATTCCAGAAGATAACCCTGAGAAACTATTTCTAGCGTCCAGGGATCCTGAACATCTCTTGCCCAAGCCTGAGCAAAGAGAGAGAGTCTGCCCCCCACTAGATCCAGTCCCGGATCGGGGGCTACTTCTTCATGCTGTTTTGTTAGTGGTAGCAGGCTTCTTGGTCTGCTTACCCTTGTTCCAGCCTTGCATCGGTTTCCAGGCTGGTTTGGACTGTGAGGCATTACCCTCTTGCTTAGAGGATGCAGAATTAGAGGTCGGTCCGTTCCTGAAATTACGAAAGGAACGAAAATTAGACTTATTCTTGGCCTTGAAAGGCCTATCTTGTGGGAGGGCGTGACCCTTTCCCCCATATATGTCTGAGATAATCTCTTTCAATTCTGGTCCAAAGAGAGTTTTACCCTTGAAGGGGATGTTAAGCAATTTTGTCTTGGATGATACATCCGCTGACCAAGACTTTAGCCAAACACAATTGCAAACCCTGAATTTTTTGCCGCTAATCTAGCTAATTGCAAAGCGGCATCTAAAATAAAAGAGTTAGCCAATTTAAGTGCGTGAACTCTGTCCATAACCTCCTTATATGGAGTCTCTCTACTGAGCGACTTTTCTAGTTCCTCGAACCAGAACCACGCTGCTGTAGTGACAGGAACAATGCATGAAATGGGTTGTAGAAGGTAACCTTGCTGTACAAAAATATTTTTAAGCAAACCTTCCAATTTTTTTATCCATAGGATCTTTGAAAGCACAACTATCTTCGATAGGAATAGTAGTGCGCTTGTTTAGAGTAGAAACTGCCCCCTCGACCTTAGGGACTGTCTGCCATAAGTCCTTTCTGGGGTCGACCATAGGAAATAATTTCTTAAATATAGGAGGGGGAACAAAAGGTATGTCGGGCTTCTCCCACTCCTTATTCACTATGTCCGCCACCCGCTTGGGTATAGGAAAAGCGTCGGGGTGCACCGGAACCTCTAGGAACTTGTCCATCTTGCATAATTTTTCTGGAATGACCAAGTTGTCACAATCATCCAGAGTAGATAACACCTCCTTAAGCAGTGCGCGGAGATGTTCTAATTTAAATTTAAATGTCACAACATCAGGTTCAGCCTGTTGAGAAATTTTTCCTGAATCTGAAATTTCCCCATCTGACAAAACCTCCCTCATGGCCCCTTCAGATTGGTGTGAGGGTATGACAGAACAATTATCATCAGCGCCCTCCTGCTCTTCAGTGTTTAAAACAGAGCAATCGCGCTTTCTCTGATATGCAGGGATTTTGGATAAAATATTTGCTATGGAGTTATCCATTACAGCCGTCAATTGTTGCATGGTAATAAGCATTGGCGCGCTAGAAGTACTAGGGGCCTCCTGCGTGGGCAAAACTGGCGTAGACACAGAAGGAGATGATGTAGAACCATGTCTACTCCCTTCATCTGAGGAATCATCTTGGGCAATTTCATTATCTGTGGCAGTACTGTCCTTACTTTGTTTGGACGCTATGGCACAATTATCACACAATTTTGAAGGGGGAGACACATTGGCTTTCATACATATAGAACATAGCTTATCTGAAGGCACAGACATGTTAAACAGGCTTAAACTTGTCAATAAAGCACAAAAACCGTTTTAAAACAAAACCGTTACTGTCTCTTTAAATTTTAAACAGAGCACACTTTATTACTGAATATGTGAAAAAATATGAAGGAATTGTTCAAAATTTACCAAAATTTCACCACAGTGTCTTAAAGCATTAAAAGTATTGCACACCACTTTTCAGAGCTTTAACCCTTAAAATAACGAAACCGGAGCCGGTTACAGATTTAACCCCTATACAGTCCCAGCTACAGCCTTTGCTGTGACTTTACCAAGCCCAGAGGGGAATACAATACCAAATGACGCCTTCTAGGAGCTTTTCCAACTACTTTCAGGTTCTCACACATGCATCTGCATGTCTTGCTCTCAAAAACAACTGCGCAGTAATGGCGCGAAAATGAGGCTCAGCCCACAACTGGGAAGGCCCTTCCTGACTGGAAAAGGTGTCTAACATAGTGCCTGACGTTAAAAAACGTTCCCCAAATTTATAAGTGTGAATTATCAGCATAAACATGTATAAAATGTCCAAATAAAGCAATCGATTTAGCCCATAAAAGTGTCTACCAGTTTTATAGCCCATATTAAGCCCTTTATTCTGTTTGAGACTAAGAAAATGGCTTACCGGTCCCCATGAGGGGAAATGACAGCCTTCCAGCATTACACAGTCTTGTTAGAAATATGGCTTGTCATACCTTAAGCAGAAAAGTCTGCTAACTGTTTCCCCCAACTGAAGTTACTTCATCTCAACAGTCCTATGTGGAAACAGCAATCGATTTTAGTTACTGTCTGCTAAAATCATCTTCCTCTCACAAACAGAAATCTTCATCTTTTTCTGTTTCAGAGTAAATAGTACATACCAGCACTATTTCTCCAACATTGGTGTGTCCGGTCCACGGCGTCATCCTTACTTGTGGGATATTCTCTTCCCCAACAGGAAATGGCAAAGAGTCCCAGCAAAGCTGGTCACATGATCCCTCCTAGGCTCCGCCCACCCCAGTCATTCTCTTTGCCGTTGCACAGGCAACATCTCCACGGAGATGGTTAAGAGTTTTTTGGTGTTTAAATGTAGTTTTTATTCTTCTATCAAGTGTTTGTTATTTTAAAATAGTGCTGGTATGTACTATTTACTCTGAAACAGAAAAGGATGAAGATTTCTGTTTGTAAGAGGAAGATGATTTTAGCAGACAGTAACTAAAATCGATTGCTGTTTCCACACAGGACTGTTGAGATGAAGTAACTTCAGTTGGGGGAAACAGTTAGCAGACTTTTCTGCTTAAGGTATGACTAGCCATATTTCTAACAAGACCATGTAATGCTGGAAGGCTGTCATTTCCCCTCATGGGGACCGGTAAGCCATTTTCTTAGTCAAACATAAAAGAATAAAGGGCTTAAAAAGGGCTTAAAAACTGGTAGACATTTTTATGGGCTAAAACGATTGCTTTATTGGGGCATATTATGCAGATTCTAGCTAATAATTGGAATTATAATCTTGGGGAACGTTTAAAAAACGGCAGGCACTGTGTTGGACACCTTTTTTAGTCTGGGGGCCTTTCTAGTTATAGACTGAGCCTCATGTTCGCGCCATTACTGCGCAGTTGTTTTTGGAGAGCAAGGCATGCAGATGCATGTGTGAGGATCTAAGAATCACTAAAAAAGCTTCTAGAAGGCGTCATTTGGTATCGTATTCCCCTCTGGGCTTGGTTGGGTCTCAGCAAAGCATATAGCTGGGACTGTATAGGGGTCAAATTTAAAAACGGCTCCGGTTCCGTTATTTAGGACATCGTCCTAGCCTTTCTCAGATCTCACGGATGGAAGGTGAACAAAGAAAAAAGTTCTCTGTCCCCGTCAACAAGAGTTCCCTTCTTGGGAACAATAATAGATTCCTTAGAAATGAGGATTTTTCTGACAGAGGTCAGAAAATCAAAACTTCTAAGCTCTTGTCAAGTACTTCATTCTGTTCCTCGTCCTTCCATAGCGCAGTGCATGGAAGTAATAGGATTGATGGTTGCAACAATGGACATAGTTCCTTTTGCACGAATTCATCTAAGACCATTACAACTGTGCATGCTCAGACAGTGGAATGGGGATTATACAGACTTGTCTCCGATGATTCAAGTAGATCAAAAGACCAGAGATTCACTCCGTTGGTGGCTGACCCTGGACAATCTGTCACAGGGAATGAGCTTCCGCAGACCAGAGTGGGTCATTGTCACGACCGACGCCAGTCTAGTGGGCTGGGGCGCGGTCTGGGAATCCCTGAAAGCTCAGGGTCTATGGTCTCGGGAAGAGTCTCTTCTCCCGATAAACATTCTGGAACTGAGAGCGATATTCAATGCTCTCAGAGCTTGGCCTCAACTAGCAAAGGCCAAATTCATAAGGTTTCAATCAGACAACATGACGACCGTTGCATATATCAATCATCAGGGGGGAACAAGGAGTTCCCTGGCGATGAAAGAAGTGACCAAGATAATTCAATGGGCGGAGGATCACTCCTGCCACTTGTCTGCGATCCACATACCAGGAGTGGAAAATTGGGAAGCGGATTTTCTGAGTCGTCAGACATTCCATCCGGGGGAGTGGGAACTCCATCCGGAAATCTTTGCCCAAATAACTAAATTATGGGGCATTCCAGACATGGATCTGATGGCGTCTCGTCAGAACTTCAAGGTTCCTTGCTACGGGTCCAGGTCCAGGGATCCCAAGGCGACTCTAGTAGATGCACTAGTAGCACCTTGGACCTTCAACCTAGCTTATGTATTCCCACCGTTTCCTCTCATTCCCAGGCTGGTAGCCAGGATCAATCAGGAGAGGGCCTCGGTGATCTTGATAGCTCCTGCGTGGCCACGCAGGACTTGGTATGCAGACCTGGTGAATATGTCATCGGCTCCATCATGGAAGCTACCTTTGAGACAGGACCTTCTTGTTCAGGGTCCATTCGAACATCCGAATCTGGTTTCCCTCCAACTGACGGCTTGGAGATTGAACGCTTGATTTTATCAAAGCGTGGGTTTTCAGATTCTGTAATAGATACTCTGATTCAGGCTAGAAAGCCTGTAACTAGAAAAATTTACCATAAAATATGGAAAAAATATATCTGTTGGTGTGAATCCAAAGGATTCCCATGGAACAAGATAAAAATTCCTAAGATTCTATCCTTTCTACAAGAAGGTTTGGAGAAAGGATTATCTGCAAGTTCTCTAAAGGGACAGATCTCTGCTTTATCTGTTTTACTTCACAAAAGACTGGCAGCCGTGCCAGATGTTCAAGCATTTGTTCAGGCTCTGGTTAGGATCAAGCCTGTTTACAGACCTTTGACTCCTCCCTGGAGTCTAAATCTAGTTCTTTCAGTTCTTCAAGGGGTTCCGTTTGAACCTTTACATTCCATAGATATTAAGTTACTATCTTGGAAAGTTTTGTTTTTGGTTGCAATTTCTTCTGCTAGAAGAGTTTCAGAGTTATCTGCTCTGCAGTGTTCTCCGCCCTATCTGGTGTTCCATGCAGATAAGGTGGTTTTGCGTACTAAGCCTGGTTTTCTTCCGAAAGTTGTTTCTAACAAAAATATTAACCAGGAGATAGTTGTACCTTCTTTGTGTCCGAATCCAGTTTCAAAGAAGGAACGTTTGTTACACAATTTGGACGTAGTCCGTGCTCTAAAATTCTATTTAGAGGCTACTAAAGATTTCAGACAAACATCTTCCTTGTTTGTTGTTTATTCTGGTAAAAGGAGAGGTCAAAAAGCGACTTCTACCTCTCTTTCCTTTTGGCTTAAAAGCATTATCCGATTGGCTTATGAGACTGCCGGACGGCAGCCTCCTGAAAGAATCACAGCTCACTCCACTAGGGCTGTGGCTTCCACATGGGCCTTCAAGAACGAGGCTTCTGTTGACCAGATATGTAAGGCAGCGACTTGGTCTTCACTGCACACTTTTGCCAAATTTTACAAATTTGATACTTTTGCTTCTTCGGAGGCTATTTTTGGGAGAAAGGTTTTGCAAGCTGTGGTTCCTTCCGTTTAGGTGACCTGATTTGCTCCCTCCCTTCATCCGTGTCCTAAAGCTTTGGTATTGGTTCCCACAAGTAAGGATGACGCCGTGGACCGGACACACCAATGTTGGAGAAAACAGAAATTATGCTTACCTGATAAATTACTTTCTCCAACGGTGTGTCCGGTCCACGGCCCGCCCTGGTTTTTTAATCAGGTCTGATGAATTATTTTCTCTAACTACAGTCACCACGGTATCATATGGTTTCTCCTATATATATTTCCTCCTGTCTGTCGGTTGAATGACTGGGGTGGGCGGAGCCTAGGAGGGATCATGTGACCAGCTTTGCTGGGACTCTTTGCCATTTCCTGTTGGGGAAGAGAATATCCCACAAGTAAGGATGACGCCGTGGACCGGACACACCGTTGGAGAAAGTAATTTATCAGGTAAGCATAAATTCTGTTTTTAAAATAACAAACTCTTGATAGTAGAACAAAATAACTACAGCTAAACACCACATACTCTTAACCATCTCCGTGGAGATGTTGCCTGTACAACGGCAAAGAGAATGACTTGGGTGGGCGGAGCCTAGGAGGGACTATATGGCCAGCTTTGCTGGGACTCTTTGCCATTTCCTGTTGGGGAAGAGATATTCCCACAAGTAAGGATGACGCCGTGGACCGGACACACCAATGTTGGAGAAATATGTATTTATGAGTAATTAGAACATTTTCTGCTACGTGGAGAAAATTGGAATGTAAAATATTCATATTTTTATGTCGGGTTAGCACAGTTGAGAATATGCAATCAGGATAGCGCAGTCGAGACTATGCAATCGGGTTAGCGCACTTAAGAATATACAATCGGGTTAGTGGACTTTATAATATGCGATTGTTTTAGCGCAAGTAGGGTGTTGAAGTTTGTTTCCACTTTTTTTTTCTCCATTGATTTCTAAGGGGGAATATGTTATTGCGCTCTAAATATTGTAATTGCACTAGAAGTAAGCTGTTTGTGTGTGTCAGGAAGACGATCGCAACCCAACACGTGCCCAAAAAGTTTACTTCTAGCACAATGAACATTCTAGAGTAATATGGACCTTAGGGTTTTGGGAAGAAATAAAGAAAGTGTATATGAATATTAATTAACTAGAATGCCTTTTTAAAACTATGTTTATTTGATATCATTATTGATATCATTTTTTTTAAATTACTGTGAAAAATTATAAAACTGCTTACTGTAACTGCATTAGTGGTTAATTTTCTTGAACATAATATATAATGTAAATGAGGTTTATCTGTATGTGTCTGTCTATCCAGTAATCTATATATGTTTTTATTTACTACTTTCACAATCAGTTTCACAATTTTTGTTCACACTTTGGCAAATTTATATTACAAGTCTATGGTAAAACAGATTTTTCAGTGAAGGTTTAGTGCGGCCTACATCCCTTTAGAACGCCCTATACTTTCAAAAAAGATTGCAACCATGCTAAATATCGCTCATATTACAAGTTGAAAGCCAAAATAGTACTAGAAGAATTAGGGCAACCTGAGACCTGAAGTAAAGTGTAAATCATGTTAAAATAAAGCATATATAAACATACGTGTGTATGTATATATGTGTATTTATACTGTATGTGTATACATGTGTATTGTGCACAAACACATATAGACATATATATTCACTTTTGAGCCCCTCCCAGTCAAATTGATAACATTAAAACGCTTTCTATAGTGCGCCCCATAGAAGTCTATGGGGAAAGGGCATTAGCGTGGTTGCAATAGCTGAATTCTAGAAGTTAGTGCGCCTTAGTCTTTTCGCTCTTTCACTTACTTTTGACTTCCAACTTGTAATACCAGTAAACATGGGATTTACCTTGAACACAGCACTCAAGAGTGATTACAATTTATTGCTCCACTTGTAATCTAGGCCAAGTAATTACTTGTATAAATTATCTGTTAAGTTATTAACCAAATTTGGCTTCTTTTGTTTAATAAAAATTGATTTCTAAATGTCATTAAATACCCTTAATTATTTAAAATTTTCTAGTAAATAGACTACCGTAGTATTTTAATATTTGTTTATGCATTTATGCTAAATGTTTGGGCATCTCTATTTATTTGGAAGCTAACTCAGTTGGGTCTATTCACACTAGATATGCAAAAAGAGGGAAGCACTCAACCTGGGAACGAACAATAGCACATTAGCTTGTTCTATCGCCGGTTACCACCCTAGGAACAGCCTCTATTTGCTCAACATATGCATTTCACAGAGAAGAATTTTCCTGTAATATATCAGTCTGCTCCTGACTAAAAAGTGCAGTCCAGTCATGAAATAGCAGCCAATCTAGTTCTGAACGAGAGAAACGGCTAAACCCCAGATGTACGTTTCAGCCTAGTGTTGGCCTTGTCAAGTGAGGTGCAATCATTTCCCTCTAGGCACATTGAGCAACAGGTCCACGTCTGGTTTCCCCCATCACCCATAGGGAGACTTCCCTCTGGGTCATAATTTTAATTTACAAAAAGAAAGAAGCACTCAATCTGGGAACAAACAATAGCATAATAGCTAGTTACCACTCTAGGAAAGCCTCTTTTTGCTCAGCATGTGCCTTTCACAGAGGGGAACTTTCCTGTAGTATAACAGTCTGATCCTGACTAAACAGTCCAGTCCAGTCCTGAAATAGCAGGCAATCCCGCTCTAAACGAGAGAAACGGCAAAACCTCAGACATACTTTTTGGCCTCGTATGGGCCTTGTCAGTGGTGTTAGTTGACAACCACCTCAATATCAGCTATTCTTTAAATGCAAGCCAGTTACAGCCATCTTTTATAACCATCAGCATTTCAGAAGTAGATTCAAGAAGTTAACAAAATAGCTGACTTGTCAAATCCAGACAACTTTAAAACTAAAGTGGGGATTTCGTTACACAAACTCTGCACCTTGCTGGCTTGTGATAGTTAGGACTTAAAGGAAAAATAATCAACAGATGCATAGTAAAAATGAATGCAGTAGCACTAACTCTGAATTTCAAATGAGTAGTAGATTTTCTGATAAATTTGAAAATTCTTCCATTTGCCGGACTGCTGTATCATGTGACAGCCATCGTCAAATCACACACTCAGTGGGAGCAGTGGCTCAGAAAAAAGTATGCACAGTTTGATAATGTAAGTAAATTGTAACTTTTTATTTTATATTGTGCGCTCTATCTGAACCATGAAAGGAATTTTTTTAATTCTGTGTCCTTTTAAAAAACTAACCATTGCACGTTTTCCTGTGTAAATGTCTATCAGATAAACCTGGCAGACTTTGATTAGGCCAATTTGCATGGATTAATAAAATAATTATAATACAAGTCCATCCTTTGTTTTTTAACGTATGCATTTAATAAAATATAACTCCAATTTAAATACATTTATAATGTTTGTAGTTATAAAAATAATATGATTATTCATTTATTTAGACACACTTCCCTTCTAATTATTTCTGGTTACATTTTTTAGAAATAAGCTACAGAGACAGATAAAACAGTTTTAATCAGTTTTGCACAATTTAAAGTCTGTGCAAAGTTGATTAAAATAAGAAAAAAATCCACATAATCAACTTTAAATTTAGCCAAGTTGGTCTACAAGTTGTTCAAACTCAGTAGTTTTTTTTTTAGCTTGTTCAATATTTATGCAAGTCAAGTTTCTGAGAATAAGCAAAATTAAAACCAAGTTAATGTGACCATGTTTGACTATCTAACTTGTTTATAAATTTGGCTAAACTTTTCTTTCTTTTTTTTCCCATTTGTTTTTTTTATTAAGTTTCATATAAACGTATAACAGTAGACATAAAAATGCAAAACTGTAAACACAATAAAGATGATGATAATTCCCAAATATTTATATATATATTTCAAACTCTACCTATAACAATACCAAGGCATTATCTTCGCACTCAACAGAAGATGCTAGAATCTTTTATCTGGGCCTATAAAAAACCAAGAGTCTCGTGGAATACCATGTATTTGAGAAAGGAGGAAGGTGGCCTGAATGTCCCAAACTTAGCACAGTACCATAAAGCAACACATTTAACGCGTATAGTCTCATGGAATCATAATCCCCCCTCCAAAGTATGGATCCAAATAGAAGCAGCTCTACTTAACCTAAGTGGAATGCGAGATCTATGCTGGCTCCCTAAATCATTCAGACCCACCTTGACTAAAGCTAATGAATGTATTAGAACTACATTAGCCATATGGGAATCTCTTATTCAACACCCAAATACCCTCTCTACTCCAATCTCTCCAATGACCCCAATGTTGAATAACACTCTCTTTTTTTCCCAACACCAGTTTAAGTATGAACCTGAAGACGCCTCCCTTAAAAACATGCCTATATTCTTACTCACAGAATCATCCCAAATAAAGGACAGAATTGTTCTGAGAGATTCAATAGGTTCTCCTTTTCATAACTGGTTCTCTTATTTCCAAATTCGACAAGCGATTATGAATAACCCCCGTAAAAATGACTGTCTTCGCACACTCAACCCTTTCGAGAGACTATGCATTACAAAAGACATCCAGAAATCCCACCTCTCTCTCACACATAAACTTTTAAGGGTTTTACATATATTCAAACTACCCTCCTACACATCCAAATGGGAGGCTGAGCTTCAGGTTCAGCTCCCAAAGGACACTTGGTTACGATGTTTTCACACTGTTCACTCCTCTTCAACTTCACTCATCTTGACTGAACTTAAATATAAAATTATTTCACGTTGGTATCTCACGCCCCAGAAATTAAATGAAATATATCCAGGAGCTAATTCCAGTTGCTGGAGACGTTGTGGTGAAACGGGCACACTCTCTCACATATGGTGGTCCTGCAACAAATTGTCTATTTTTTGGGCTCAAATTGAGCGTTGCATCAACCTTACACTGGGCACACAGCTATCCCTTTCAGCAACTATGATTTTATTAAATCAAGTCACTAGTTTGCAGTGTGTCTACCGTAGGAAACTCCTCCAACTGATGCTCACATGTGCCAAACGTATTATCCCTCGACTATGGAAACAAGCTCTCTCCCCTACTTTTGACCAATGGGTGACAGAAGTTACGTATATATTATCCCTAGAGAAGAGACATTATTGCTTTTTGGGGAAGAAAGACTTTATACTAGATATAATTTTCCTATGGGAGCAAAGAGCATCATAAAACTGAAATGATAGCCCTTCTTTACGATTATAAACACTAGACCCTATAAATGTTTAAGTTGTGTGCTCCTACCTTTAAACAGACTAAGTGCAAGGGAACTATACTATACCATATCTCTATTTTCTCTTGTTAGGTGTATCCAGTCCACGGATCATCCATTACTTGTGGGATATTCTCCTTCCCAACAGGAAGTTGCAAGAGGATCACCCACAGCAGAGCTGCTATATAGCTCCTCCCCTAACTGCCATATCCAGTCATTCTCTTGCAAGCTCTCAACATAGCTGGAGGTAGTTAGAGGAAAGTGGTAAAATATAGTTAGTTTTTAAATGGTACTGGAGTGTACTATTTTATCTCAGGCAGCATTTAGAAGAAGAATCTGCCTGCGTTTTTCTATGATCTTAGCAGAAGTAACTAAGATCCACTGCCGTTCTCACATATGTCTGAGGAGTGAGGTAACTTCAGAGGGAGAATGGCGTGCAGGGTATCCTGCAATAAGGTATGTGCAGTTAAGTTTTTCTAGGGATGGAATTTGCTAGAAAATGCTGCTGATACCGGATTAATGTAAGTTAAAGCCTAAATACAGTGATTTAATAGCGACTAGTATCAGGCTTGCTATCAGAGGTATATACTCTAATTAATGTGCAATATAAAACGTTTGCTGGCATGTTTAATCGTTTTTATATATGCTTTGGTGATAAAACTTATTGGGGCCTAGTTTTTTCCACATGGCTGGCTTTATTTTTGCCTAGAAACAGTTTCCTGAGGCTTTTCATTGTTATAGTATAAAAGTTACAGTTGGTGCAGTTAAAATTACAAACTGTGACATTCAGCTTCCCTCAGCAGTCCCCTGCATGCTATAGGACATCTCTGAAGGGCTCAAAAGGCTTCAAAAGTAGGAGCTGTGGCAGTTGTTATGACTGTTTAAAAAACATATTTTTCGTTTTGTTAATCTGTTTTTTGTATTAAGGGGTTAATCATCCATTTGCAAGTGGGTGCAATGCTCTTCTAACTTGTTACATACACTGTTAAAATTTAGTTAGTTTAACTGCCTTTTTTCACTGTTATTTCAAATTTTGGCAAAATGTGTTTCTCTTAAAGGCACAGTAACGTTTTTTTTTTATATTGCTTGTTAACTTTATTTAAAGTGTTTTCCAAGCTTGCTAGTCTCATTGCTAGTCTGTATAAACATGTCTGACATAGAGGAAACTCCTTGTTCATTATGTTTAAAAGCCATGGTGGAACCCCATAGGAGAATGTGTACTAAATGTATTGATTTCACTTTAAACAATAAAGATCAGCTGTTATCTTTAAAAGAATTATCACCAGAGGATTCTGACGAGGGGGAAGTTATGCCGACTAACTCTCCCCACGCGTCGGACCCTTTGACTCCCGCTCAAGGGACTCACACTAAAATGGCACCAAGTACATCAAAGACGCCCATAGCGATTACATTGCAGGACATGGCGGCAATCATGGATAATACCCTGTAAGCGGTATTAGCCAGACTGCCTGAATTCAGAGGAAAGCGCGATAGCTCTGGGGTTAGACGTAATACAGAGCGCGCAGATGTTTTAAGGCCCATGTCTGATACTGCGTCACAATATACAGAGCTTCAGTCTGTGGGTGACGTCTCTGACTCGGGGAAACCTGATTCAGATATGTCTACTTTTAAATTTAAGCTTGAGAACCTCCGGGTGTTGCTTGGAGAGGTTTTAGCTGCTCTGAATGACTGTGACACAATTGCAGTGCCAGAGAAATTGTGTAGACTGGATAAATACTACGCGGTGCCGGTGTGTACTGACGTTTTTCCAATACCTAAAAGGTTTACAGAAATTATTACTAAGGAGTAGGACAGACCCGGTGTGCCGTTTTCCCCCCCTCCTATTTTTAGAAATTTTTTTCCAATAGACGCCACCACACGGGACTTATGGCAGACGGTCCCTAAGGTGGAGGGAGCAGTTTCTACTTTAGCAAAGCGTACCACTATCCCTGTCGAGGACAGTTGTGCTTTTTCAGATCCAATGGATAAAAAATTAGAAGGTTACCTTAAGAAAATGTTTATTCAACAAGGTTTTATCCTGCAGCCCCTTGCAAGCATTGCTCTTGTCACTGCTGCTGCAGCGTTCTGGTTTGAGTCTCTGGAAGAGGCCTTTCAGACAGCTACTCCATTGACTGAAATGCTTGACAAGCTTAGAACACTTAAGCTAGCTAATTCTTTTGTTTCTGATGCCATTGTTCATTTGACTAAACTAACGGCTAAGAATTCTGGATTCGCCATCCAGGCGCGTAGGGCGCTATGGCTTAAATCTTGGTCAGCTGATGTGACTTCAAAGTCTAAATTACTTAACATTCCCTTCAAGGGGCAGACCCTATTCGGGCCTGATTTGAAGGAAATTATTGCTGACATTACTGGAGGTAAGGGTCATACCCTTCCTCAGGACAGGGCCAAATCAAGGGCCAAACAGTCTAATTTTCGTGCCTTTCGAAACTTCAAGGCAGGTGCAGCATCAACTTCCTCTGCTACAAAACAAGAGGGAACTTTTGTGCAATCCAAGCCGGCCTGGAAATCTAACCAGGCCTGGAGCAAAGGCAAGCAGGCCAGAAAGCCTGCTGCTGCCTCTAAGACAGCATGAAGGAACGGCCCCCTATCCGGCAACGGATCTAGTAGGGGGCAGACTTTCTCTCTTCGCCCAGGCGTGGGCAAGAGATGTTCAGGATCCCTGGGCGTTGGAGATCATATCTTAGGGATATCTTCTGGACTTCAAAGCTTCCCCCCACAAGGGAGATTTCACCTTTCGAGATTATCTGTAAACCAGATAAAGAAAGAGGCATTCTTACGCTGTGTGCAAGACCTCCTAATAATGGGAGTGATACATCCAGTTCCACAGATGGAACAAGGACAGGGATTTTATTCAAATCTGTTTGTGGTTCCCAAAAAAGAGGGATCCTTCAGACCAATTTTGGATCTAAAGATCTTAAACAAATTCCTCAGAGTTCCATCGTTCAAAATGGAAACTATTCGGACAATCCTACCTATGATCCAGGAGGGTCAGTACATGACCACAGTGGATTTGAAGGATGCTAACCTTCACATACCGATTCACAAAGATCATCATAGGTTCCTAAGGTTTGCCTTTCTAGACAGGCATTACCAGTTTGTGGCTCTTCCCTTCGGGTTAGCTACAGCCCCAAGAATTTTTACAAAGGTTCTGGGGTCTCTTCTGGCGGTCCTAAGACCACGGGGCATAGCAGTGGCCCCTTATCTAGACGACATCCTGATACAGGCGTCAAACTTCCAAATTGCCAAATCTCATACGGACATAGTGTTGACATTTCTGAGGTCGCATGGGTGGAAAGTGAACGAGGGAAAGAGTTCTCTATCACCCCTCACAAGGGTTTCCTTCCTAGGAACTCAGATAGATTCTGTAGAAATGAAAATTTACCTGACGGAGTCCAGGTTATCAAAGCTTCTAAATTCCTGCCGTGTTCTTCACTACATTCCGCGCCCTTCGGTGGCTCAGTGCATGGAAGTGATCGGCTTAATGGTAGCGGCGATGGACATAGTTCCATTTGCGCGCCTACATCTCAGACCGCTGCAATTATGCCTGCTCAGTCAGTGGAATGGGGATTACACAGATTTGTCCCCTCTGCTAAATCTGGATCAAGAGACCAGAGATTCTCTTCTCTGGTGGCTATCTCGGGTCCATCTGTCCAAAGGTATGACCTTTCGCAGGCCAGATTGGACAATTGTAACAACAGATGCCAGCCTTCTAGGTTGGGGTGCAGTCTGGAATTCCCTGAAGGCTCAGGGATCGTGGACTCAGGAGGAGAAACTCCTCCCAATAAATATTCTGGAGTTAAGAGCAATATTCAATGCTCTTCTAGCTTGGCCTCAGTTAGCAACCCTGAGGTTCATCAGATTTCAGTCGGACAACATCACGACTGTGGCTTACATCAACCATCAAGGGGGGACCAGGAGCTCCCTAGCGATGTTAGAAGTCTCCAAGATAATTTGCTGGGCAGAGACTCACTCTTGCCATCTATCAGCGATCCATATCCCAGGTGTAGAGAACTGAGAGGCGGATTTTCTAAGTCGTCAGACTTTTCATCCGGGGGAGTGGGAACTCCATCCGGAGGTGTTTGCTCAATTGGTTCATCGTTGGGGCACACCAGAATTGGATCTCATGGCGTCTCGCCAGAACGCCAAGCTTCCTTGTTACGGCGCGACGCTGATAGATGCTCTAGCAGCACCGTGGTTCTTCAACCTGGCTTATGTGTTTCCACCGTTTCCTCTGCTCCCTCGACTGATTGCCAAAATCAAACAGGAGAGAGCATCGGTGATCTTGATCGCGCCTGAGTGGCCACGCAGGACCTGGTATGCAGACCTGGTGGACATGTCATCCTTTCCACCTTGGCCTCTGCCTCTGAGACAAGACCTTCTACTACAAGGTCCTTTCAATCATCCAAATCTAATTTCTCTGAGACTGACTGCCTGGAGATTGAACGCTTGATTTTATCAAGGCGTGGCTTCTCCGAGTCAGTCATTGATACCTTAATACAGGCACGAAAGCCTTTAACCAGGAAAATCTACCATAAGATATGGCGCAAATATCTTCATTAGTGTGAATCCAAGAATTACTCATGGAGTAAGGTTAGGATTCCTAGGATATTGTCCTTTCTCCAAGAGGGTTTGGATAAAGGATTATCAGCTAGTTCTTTAAAGGGACAGATTTCTGCTCTGTATATCCTTTTGCACAAGCGTCTGGCAGAGATTCCAGACGTCCAGGCATTTTGTCAAGCTTTGGTTAGAATTAAGCCTGTGTTTAAACCGGTTGCTCCTCCATGGAGCTTAAACTTGGTTCTTAAGGTTCTTCAAGGAGTTCCGTTTGAAACCCTTCATTCCATTGATATCAAACTTTTATCTTGGAAAGTTCTGTTTTTGATGGCTATTTCCTCGGCTCGTAGAGTCTCTGAGTTATCAGCTTTACAATGTGATTCTCCTTATCTGATTTTCCATACAGATAAAGTAGTTCTGCGTACAAAACCTGGGTTTTTACCTAAGGTAGTTTCCAACAAGAATATCAATCAAGAGATTGTTGTTCCATCATTGTGTCCTAATCCTTCTTCAAAGAAGGAACGTCTTTTACATAATTTGGACGTAGTCCGTGCTTTAAAGTTTTACTTACAAGCGACTAAAGATTTTCGTCAAACATCTTCCCTGTTTGTTGTTTACTCTGGACAGAGGAGAGGTCAAAAGGCTTTGGCAACCTCTCTTTCTTTTTGGCTTCGGAGCGTAATACGCTTAGCCTATGAGACTGCTGGACAGCAGCCCCCTGAAAGGATTACAGCTCATTCTACTAGAGCTGTGGCTTCCACCTGGGCCTTTAAAAATGAGGCTTCTGTTGAACAGATTTGCAAAGCGGCGACTTGGTCTTCGCTTCATACCTTTTCAAAATTTTACAAATTTGATACTTTTGCTTCTTCGGAGGCTATTTTTGGGAGAAAGGTTCTACAGGCAGTGGTCCCTCCCTTCATCCGTGTACTTTAGCTTTGGTATTGGTATCCCACAAGTAATGGATGATCCGTGGACTGGATACACCTAACAAGAGAAAACTTAATTTATGCTTACCTGATAAATTTATTTCTCTTGTGGTGTATCCAGTCCACGGCCCGCCCTGTCCTTTTAAGGTAGGTCTAAATTTTAACCTACAGTCACCACTGCACCCTATGGTTTCTCCTTTCTCGGCTAGTTTCGGTTGAATGACTGGATATGGCAGTTAGGGGAGGAGCTATATAGCAGCTCTGCTGTGGGTGATCCTCTTGCAACTTCCTGTTGGGAAGGAGAATATCCCACAAGTAATGGATGATCCGTGGACTGGATACACCACAAGAGAAATAAATTTATCAGGTAAGCATAAATTATGTTTTTCCTCTGTACCTCCCTCCTAATCCCCATAGCCCCCTACCTAAACCCCTCCCATTCCTCCCCTCCTATTACCCCTCCCCCTCTTGTTCTTTCACAGAAATGGTTAGTAAGATATTGCAATGACTTAATGTAGATGAAAAAATTTACTGATCTTTGTTATCCATTTATCTGTTTATGTTAAATACAAAATTGTCAATAAAAATGTATTTAAACAAAAAAAAATGCAAAACTGCTCACATTAGCCCTAACAGTCCAGATAGAGGAAGGTTGAGTTTCCATGTGTTCCACCGAGTGTAAGAAGATTTTATTTTTCCATTAAAGGTGTTATATCAGAGAGCGTGATCATTCTGTTTTTTTTCCTGGCTTTTAATTTGTGACTTAATAAAGATTCAACGTTTTATGGAAGCAGTGCTGGCTATGTTTCCTCTGTAACCTCAGTATATCAGAGAGCTGACATGTTCAGGTGGAGTTAATGACATAGGGGTCAATTTATTAAGGTGCGGACGGACATGATACGCTGTATCGTATCATGTCCACCGCACATCGATAAATGCCGAACGCATACGCTGTCTGCATTTATCATTGCACCAGGAGTTCTGGTGAACTGCTGGTGCAATGCCGCCCCTGCAGATTCACGGCCAATCGGCCGCTAGCAGGGGGTGCCAATCAACTCGATCATATCCAATCGGTCTGATTGCTTTCCGCCACCTCAGAGGTGGCGGACAAGTTAAGCAGCAGCGGTCTTAGGACCGCTGTTTCTTAACTTCCTCTTCAGGCGGACCTGAAGCGGAGTGGGTTGGAAGCAGCATCCACTGCTTCATAAATCAACCCCATAGACTTCTCTTTTAATGAATTAAAAAGGGACATGCCACCCACATTTTTTCTTTTATGAATTAGAAAGAGAATGCAATTTTAAACATCTTTCTAATTTACTTATATTATCTAATTTGTTTTATTCTCTTGATATTCTTTGATGAAAAGCATATCTAGATATGCTCACAAGCTGCTGATTGGTTGCTGCACATAGACGCCTTGTGTGATTGGCTCACTATGTGCATTGCTTTTTCTTCAACTAAGGATATTTAAAAAATGAAGCAAAATAAATAATGGAAGAAAATTGTAATGTTGTTTAAATTTCTATTCTCTATCTGAATCATGAAAGAAAGATTTTGGGTTTAGTGGCCCTTTAAGCCAGTACTTTTAATAAATAGAGCCAGTATATTTTAAAAAAGTTTTAGTGCATGAAAAATGAAAGTCAATTAACTATTTCCACTAAGGCATTAAACCCCTCCTGTTTTTTGTGTAAACATATTGCTTTGTTCCACACTCCATAGAGAGGACAGGAAAAAAAATCTATAACCTAGGTTTTTAAAATACAGCAAAACGACTTAACCAGGTATTTGATTTGCAGCATTTGCAGGTAACAGAATTAGCTTTTTGGCCTCCCTAGGGAATTTGGGACCAAGCACATTATTTCACTGAAGCAGGATATGTTTAATATACTTTTAACTTTTGTTAGCACATGTTAGGTCTATCAAGAATTTCTATATGTCTATAAATAAGCAGAACGAAATATTGTCTTTGCTTCAGTTGTATTTTTAGTTAAATAAACAGAATACTCAAATTTTCTATCATGTATTTGATAAAGCCACATTTAAACATGCTTAAAATATTTTGTATAAATGTATTTTTCAAGAAACAGTTGATTATCTTGAAATGTCTTGTATATGAATCAAAGAGAAAATGATGATAACAAAGTCCATTTAAGTTTTTTCTTATTAAATTTACAAGTATAAAGGCAACGTTAGAACTAAATGTGAACTTTTAATGTAAATCTTAAGTAATTCAATTTATTTTCTGGTAAATAATCCCTTTTTTGTTCCCAAATAACTCAGAAACTCAGCAGGTAGGTAGCAGCAAAGGGCTTGCAAGGTAGGCAAATTGGATTTTATATGCCATTTATTCTTATGTTCTGTTCTAATAAAAACGTTTCATCTTTTAATTCACCTTATTTTAATAAATGCCTCACTATTACAGAACAAGCAAACAGAACATGCTTTATAAATTAGTCCTTTAATCTTGAGAAAGTACAGAGGGATCAAGAACATTGTTAACATTAGCTTTGATGGACCTTGTGTGTGATTGTTCTATATGTTCAGTTAACAGTGTGTTAAACTAGCACATGAACATTTGTCCGTCCCACTACACTACACATGCTGCAACAAAGGAAGTATATATTAAATACATTTAGCAAATATGTTCCCAGAGGGAAATTATACTGAATGATTTTTTTCATATCTTTACTAACTACTTAAAAGTAATACAAGTTTTGTTTATTGTTTAACTACCAGCATATAATAATAATAATAATAAGCATAATCCTAATTAAATGCTACTATTGATTTATAGCTTACTTATGTCTTTAAATAAATATGTACAGCGCCAATAATAATGACCGGGCAAATCTGATTGATTCCTGAAGTATGTAATGAGTATCTGGGATTTTAATATTAGTCTTATATCTTTCAGTTAATGTTCTGGGAAATACTAAGTGAAGATCTTTTTTCACTGCAAGATTAGTTTTATTTCATTTAACTGTAATTTGCTAATTAAACATCTACTTATATTATGCATGAACACCATATAGCCTTTCACAAATAAAAAATGCCTGCTTGGATTTGACTCTATGGAACAATTCTGGCCCTCAATGGTCATAAGAAAGGGAGTAAAATAAACATTAAGATTAATTTCAAGGGGTGTATCCTGTATAACAAAACTCTGGATATGTAACTAACATCATTTTAAAACATGTATATTTTTTATTTAGGTATGTTTCAGTGTAATCCTTAATTTTGGATCTACATCATGCATATTTAAAAATCAATTTAATGACCTTTTATGGAGGCTGTTATCCTTATAAGGGTATTCTCAAATTAAAATTTTCCAAAAGGGCCTTTTGCATATTTCCCCCTGCATAATTAATATACTTTATAGAAAATACAGTGATCAAATACCTTTTCTAATAATGTAGTAATTCCAATTTTCATATTTTAGTCCTCTAGTTAACACCTTATTTTAATGTTTGTTTAGAACTCCAAAACATATTTGTACACACAATATTCAAAACTAGATTATTGTTTTGGTATTAATGTACAGTATTTCTTAAAAGAAAGTGTTCTTTTTACATATTGTGTCAGGTAACCTTTTAATTAGAAAGGGAATCCTTGCATATAGATAACTGTTTTTATAAAGTGTGTGTGTATATATATATATATATATATATATATATATATATATATATATACATATTGTACAAGCCAAGATCTAGCTAGCTATCTAAAATCATTATGGTTTTAAAGATATAGTTTAGTTTTAGTTTTTTAGATTTAATTTTAGTTATGTTTATATATTTAACAAGTGGCAAAATAGATTACATTGAAAAAAATTAATTCCTTTATATATTATAGAGTAGTGTAGCTTATATGAAAAGTTCAGTAATTTAATTAAATCATTCAAAATAAGCAGTGGAGGCTCTTCCATTTGAGCACACTCGCACGTGCCCCCCCCCCCCCAGCAGCCCAAGAAGAAAAAAAAACTGAAGAAGAAGAAAAAAAAAAAACTGAAGAAAACAAATATAATTTTTCCAATAGCCCCCTACTGGAAAAATTATATTTATTTTGTCCCCCAAAAAACAATAAAATCCAAACAGTTTTTTATATTTTTTCAATCATGTAAAAAAAATTTTTTTTTTTTTTTATTATACTAACCCATATTAGCACGTGCGGTAGCTAAAATATGCCACTGTGTCTATGCGCATCCTAAATTTGCATGCTGCGCAGCTCCCAGCCTCCCCATCCCCATACACTGTTGATCGCACACTTCAGCCTGTGCAAACTTGTGGGAGGTGTTGTTTACTGATCGGCAGCAGCCAGTGACACAGTAGAGCTTCATCACTCACAGTCACGTGATGACGCTTGACAAGCTCCTGCTCCTCCCATTGCAACCGGGCCCAGCAGGTCCCACTCACAGGGGGGCCCAAGATTTCTGGCTGTATTTTTTTTTATTATTATTTTTTTCCCAGCCAAATAAAACTTTAATTAATGACTGATTGGCTGATTGCAATTTCCAGGGCAGGCACTGCAGCACAATTGCACAGTCACACACACTGTCAGTGTCTTCTTTATTTGATGTTTGTGTGACCGGCTGCCCCGGGAACTTTCAATTTTGGCGCGCACTGCCGCGCATAGGCTAGAGCTAAAGAGTCTGCCTCATTCCTCCTGACTGACTGGATGCATGAGTATCTTAATCGTCTCGTGACTACACATGCAGCCTAGTCAGGAGGAGTCATCGAGTCTGGAGTGGAACTGGTCTGGCGTAGTCTGCAGCCTTGCTTAGCAGTGATTCAGTGAGTGAGACCGGAGAAGCTGTGGAGAGAGAGACATCTCTAGTGGCAGCCACGGTGAGCTGAGGGGGGCCGGGGGGGGCATGACACTGTGTCACTGTGTCATGTTGTGTTAGCTCTGGATGGGAGAAAATCTGCTTGGCACCGCACGGGTTATATGGGGTTAATAGGTAGACGGGGGGGCTTAAAGTGTGTGACTAAATTGTTTGTGGGGGTAGAAGATAGAGATAAGAATGACAAACAGGTGACACGTTTAATTGCTAATAGGGGATACAACTGAAAGCTTTCAAGACACTGAGGTCCCTTGTCAAGCCTTATTAGAATGCCTAAGGAAGGAACCTCAGTGTCCTGAAAGCTTTCAGTTGTATCCAATATAGTTATTCAATATAGTATCACCTGTATGTCGCTCTTACCTACTTACAAAAGGATTTTACTTATTTCAATAATGTCATTAATGCTTATGTAGAGCTAACAAAACAGGTCTTCAATTTTATTCTATAATGGGCAACTGATAATTGTTGGTACTAAATATAAATAACTTTCTATAAAATATATTAAACAGTATTACTTTATGTTGATGGTGCCAACATCTACTATTGCAGTAAGTAGTAATAATGCATAAGAGAAAAGCTTTCCTGAGTTCCCTGTCTTACTCAGGTCTGAGGCAGTGGCGGCTCGTGGGTTATTCAAATGGGGGTTCACGATACATGAACTGGGGCTAAATACCACCTAGCAAGTATTTTAACTAGGTGGTATTTAGCCCCAACCCTCAGTTAGCTCCACCCATTTGAATGTATATATATATATATATATATATATATATACACACACACTATAAATATATATATATATATATATATATATATATATACACACACACATTATATATATATATATATATATATATATATATATATACACACACACATTATATATATATATATATATATATATATATACACACACACATACACACACATACATACACACATATTTTTATATATATATATGGGTGTGTGTGAGTGTTTGTTGTGGTATTTTTGTAAGGTGTTTGTGTGTACCTAAACAGATTAATTAATGAGTATGATTAGGAAGTAGTATGACTGCTGTCACATTTTACACACAAATAATAAGGTATTAAGGAACAAATGGGTTAAATAAACTGTTTAATTGTGTAAGCAGAGAGGGAGGCTGACAGCACTTATCTGCACAACAGAGAAGCAGATAACATTAATAATAAGAGATAACTGCTCTGGATCCTCTTACCTCTATCCTTGGAGTTCAGAGACAGACAGTTTGTTTAAATCTGCTGCTGTGAAACATTCAGCACTGCTCTCTCAGCCAGAGAGAAGGGGGAGGGGATTGCTGCAGATGAGATCGTGTAGTACTCTGCTCTCTGAGAGGATTAGAAAAATCCACATGGGTTGTAGTGGCCATGCTCTATTTCCTCCTAACTATCAATACTGCTTGGGGGGGAAAAAACTATTAAAATGTAGTGTAACTGTATGGAAGCTGCCTCTATAGTGTGTACAGTACACCCATTGTTTCTCCAGATTACTCTATTACTGCATAAACTTAATTCATTTATATGTGCATGCATGATGCTATAAACTGTACTTTGTCAGATACTACATTTATTCCTAATAAATCCTCTGTGGAGTGTGAGCTGAGCCAGGTCCCAGAGTGAGTTGAGGGATCAGCAGCAGCTGCTGCAGCAGGAGTGACAGGGTAAGAGCTGGGCTGATCAGAGCAGATTTACACTGTGGACCGATCAAATCATATAGCAAGCATCTTACAAGTAGTCAGTGCTCAGCTGCCTATTATTAATACTACAGATCCTGGTATCTTCAGGTCTGCTTGGATCTGTCTGTGTTGTGCATCAAGCAGCAGCTGAGGGATTACTCTCCTAGCCACACTGCTACAGCTCACGGGTTATTGGATGCCTACAAGCCTGATAGACTGCAATAAGCTCTTACCTCCATACTAGGCTGCTTCTAGCTCTGAAACCTCCTGGTGCTCTGACTTCTACACTGAAGGAACGGATCTCACAGGGTTTCAGCAGTGTCTAGCAGGGCTGTAGGCATCCAATAACCCATGAGCTGCAGCAATGTCTTAAATACACTGATGTCACTAAAATAGCTTCCCCTCTGCTTCTGGTACCGGATCAATCACTTTGAGTAGTTTTACTCCCGGCCATAATACTAACACAACAAGCAGAAGCAGGGGAGGGTTACATGACCATGCAGGCACCAATGCAAACTCCTGCTCTAGATATAGGCATTGGTGCATGCACGGTTATATTGACAGCAAGGGTTGAATTTATTATAATTTCTCATACCTGCCATGTGTGCTGTGAGGGGCTTACACGGAGCACATAACCCCCCCTCCTGTAGGATACTGCCTCTGACTGAGCGTCACAGTTAACACACAGCTAAAAAAACAGAAGGAACTAGGAAGCATTAAAAAAGTGCTCCCCCTGCTGCCTGCCCATAGCAATGACCAGACTCGCACACTGAAAATTGTGCGATTAGGAAGGGTATAGTCTCTGTTATGGGCGGAGCAGCAGGCACATAGAAAAATATGCAAAGGGATATAGCAGCCTATACCTCCTCTACCGCACGTGCGGTAGAGGAGGTATAGAGGTAGATAAAAGGATTTTTTATTATTAAACTTACACAGTAGACTGAAACCTTTTTTGGGTAAATACATATAATTTTTTCCAATAGGTGGCTATTGGAGAAATTATATTTATTCAGCTAAAAAAAATATTTTCTTTTTTTTACAGGGGGGCATTTTTTTACAGGGGGGCACGTGCGGTTGTGAACAAATGGAGGAGCCTCCACTGGTCTGAGGTAAAAGTAATATTGATTTATAGATGGCATTTACATACAGAGTAGGGATAGAAGGCCAGAAAGGGATATGAGGACAAAGACTTTGAGTCTAAGAGCCCCATTTATCCAAAACTCGCCAGCATAGATAAAGCTCATGCAAACATTTTTTTTTATTTTAAGTATATTGTTATTTACAATACAAGGATACATTTATAATAAAGTTATGTTCATTATTTCCCACTATTTATACTACTACGCTTATGCATTTTTATGCCATTTTGTTTTTTGCATACCTGCTTGCATGTGTTATGAAATCCTCATAATTTTAGGATGTCAGGTATACTTGTGTATGTATATGTGTTTATTTGTGTGTGTGTGTACATAGGTATGAGTGTGTGTAGGTATGATATACACACACACACATTAAAATGGGCGGAGTCATCTGAGGGGCGGGGCTAGTGCTCCCCCATCTTCAAAAGTCACCAGCCGCCACTGAAAATAAGCACACTGTTTTCACACAATCCAGTCACAGCACATCATTAAATGCTTAAATCCTCAATGTTGTAAATCATATAAATAAAAACTATAGCTCTTATTTATTCATTGAACTTTCTTTCTGTGGAGACAAATTTAAATTAATTAATTGTCACTTTCACTCTTTTATATAACCACACTTTGAGTAACATAGGGGTCTATTGTCCATTAAACATGCAATGTGATGTGTCACATGTAACTTTTTGTGGGTTTTGAAATTTAAAGCTATTCCAATCAATTAGAAAACAATGTTATCTTGTGTTGTGCCAGTGGCTTTGCACTACAGCACCTCAAAGCAATACCTTACTCTGAGACAATTATATAGTGGTATTCCAGCCCATCAAAAACACTTTTTGGCCAGGTTTTCTCAGGATTTTTGGACATTTCTATTTTGCCTCTTGTAAATCTATGTTTGCCAATTTTGACCAGCATGTTTTGGTTGTTTACACATATTAATAATCACAATTCTTTCCTGGTGTAAAAACAAAAATAGCTTGCCACAGTTTTGAACTATAAACCTTGACAACTTAACAAGATCAACTTAAATCATCAGTGTTTTAATTTTAAATCTTAATAATAAAATAACGTAAAACTTATTAATATGATCCCAGTTATCCATTTTAAATGGAGTGTGTTAAATTGTTTACAAACAGCTACTTTACTTTTTTATTTTGTCATTTGAAATGGCTGCTTTTGCCTGTTATATCAACCACTTATGGGCTAGATTACAAGTGTTACAATAACAATATCATGACCGCACACATAAACCCAACAGGATTAAACTAATTCTTCATGTGCGCTAATCCAACATGAGTTATATTAAGGTGTGTTATGTATTTATTAAATATAAAATATTGACAAATATTAAAAATTAATTTAAATAATAAATATAGATGTCCTTATATATATTTTTTTATTAAATATGTATATTTTACAGTTACTATAATTATGAGTAATTATTATTTAATTTTTAAATATTCTATATTTAATATTTACCCTAAGATAACTAATTCTTCATCTGCGCTAACCTGACACTGCATGAGACCTACAGCGCGAAACCCGAATCAAATTACACATATTTTAGATTCACATTTTCTTTGCATAGAAGAAAATGTTTTTTTTTATTTTTACATATACATCTCTTTATATTGCTGATTATGTTAATGTAAATTATATATCTATACCTAAATATTTATATTTTTATATATATATATATATATATATATATATACACACACACAGGTATAGGTATATATATATATATATATATATATATATATTAATTAAAAATCCAAAATACATTTTCCTGTATGTGAGGAACATTGGAATATAAAATATTAATAACTCCTGGACCCTCCTACCTCCTGGACAGCATCCATTTTAGATTCATTTGGAAGCTGCATTCTTAGAGAGAGGAGGGACAGTGTAGCTGCTGCTGATTTAATAGGGAAATCGATAGCTAGGCTAGTGTATTCAGTGTCCACTACAGTCCTGAAGGACTCATCTGATCTCTGCTGTAAGGACAGCACCCCAAAAAGCCCTTTTTAGGGCTAGAACATCAGTCTGCTTTTTTTTTTCCTGTTTAATCTAATTGCAGTTGCCTGCCTGCCAGCGTGTGTGTCAGGCTCACAGCGTATACTGTGCCTACTTGCCCAGTGCCACCACTCATAACTGGTGTAACAGTAGTGTACATTTAAAAAAAAACAATTTTTTTTGACTGTGTTAAATAATAGCAGTCAGTTTCCTTCACACGTGTGCGTTTCAGTGCCTGCCTGCCAGGGCACAGTGTCACCCCAGTGCAACTCATATCTGGTGTAACAGTAGTGTAGATTTAAAAAAAACAACACTTTTTTGACTGTGTTAAATAATAGCAGTCAGTTTCCTTCACACGTGTGTGTTTTAGTGCCTGCCTGCCAGGGCACAGTGTCACCCCTTACTTTTATCACCAATTTTGCTTTGTTCTCTTGGTATTCTTAGTTGAAAGCTTAACCTAGGAGGTTCATATGCTAATTTCTTAGACCTTGAAGCCCACCTCTTTCAGATTGCATTTCAACAGTTTTTCACCACTAGAGGGTGTTAGTTCACGTATTTCATATAGATAACACTGTGCTCGTGCACGAGAAGTTATCTGGGAGCAGGCATTGATTGGCTAGACTGCAAGTCTGTCAAAAGAACTGAAAAAAGGGGCAGTTTTCAGAGGCTTAGATACAAGATAATCACAGAGGCTAAAAGTATATTATTATAAATGTGTTAGTTATGCAAAACTGGGAAATGGGTAATAAAGGGATAATCTATCTTTTAAAACAATAAAAATTCTGGTGTAGACTGTCCCTTTAAACGGGGAGTTTGGTCTGTCACTGTGAAGCGGGCGTAACCCTTACACTACCTGATCGATACAACATCATACCTGATGTTTTAAAGCACGTTATTCCAAACAATTTAGGAATGTTAGGTGATTTATGCCCTTTATGGATTAAAACCAGACTCTGCATCAACTATGTAATTTTCCATGGGAGTTTTGCCATGGATCCCCCTCCCGCATGCCACAGTCCAGGTGTTAGTCCCCTTGAAACAATTTTTCCATCACTATAGTGGCCAGAAAGAGTCCCTGTGGGTTTTAAAATTCGCCTGCCTATTGAAGTCTATGGCGGTTCGCCCGTTCGCGAACAGTTGTGGAAGTTCGCGTTCGCCTTTCGCGAACCCAAATTTTTATGTTCGCGACATCACTACTCTTATCAGCTACATTGCTGAGTTCATTGTCTCTGTAAAGGAAAATTAAATGCAGTAGAATTGCATAATCAACAAGTGCTTAACTAAAAAGATTGAATTTTATATGAGCTGTAGATGTTTTTCTGAGACATTTCAAAATGTATTTCAATTTGCTGTCCCCTGTATCATGTGACAGCCATCAATCATCACAGTATATATGTACACACAGTGAACTTTTGCACATGCTCAGTAGTAGCTTGTGTTTCAGGAAATGTGCATATAAAAAGCTAGGGCACAGTTTGATAATGGAAGAATATTGGAAAGTGTCTTAAAACTGCTCTATCTGAATCATGCAAATTTAATTTTGACTTTAGTGTCACCATCAGTATTTAACCATTTAGTCCCATATTTTACTTTGCCTTTACCACATTACTTTGTCTTCTGTGAAGACATTTCCTTTGTTATTATAATTTTTTTTTTGCATAGTTTTTTTGTGTGTGTGCATGTTTAACTAATTATTAGGGATGGGTGAATGTACTGAAAGTATAATTCATGTGGTAAAACAAATAGTTTTCGAATGTTTATAATGAAATCGAATATTATTATTATTATCAGCGCTGGGTACAATGATAGGGGTATACAATGACAAAGATTTGTGATACAATACAAAGCATAAAAAGACTAAACAAATCTAGCACAGGAGGAAGAGGGCCCTGCTCAGGAGAGCTCACAGTCTATAGGTTTAGGGTGCAGAGACATAAGGTTGGGGTAGCATGTTACATTGGTTGTATTTGCAGCAGTGAGTCAGGCAGTTCATGTACATGTATTAGCTTGGTTCGGATGCAGGATGGAGGAGAGATGGTAAGCCTCTCTGAATAGGTGGGTTTTCAAGGATCGTCTGAAGCTATACAAGGTTGGAGACAGTCTGATGGAGCAGGGTAGAGAGTTCTAGAGGACAGGAGCAGCACGTGCGAAGTCTTGGAGGCGGAAGTGGGATGTAGAGATAACAGGAGTGTAGAGACATAGGTCAGAGGTTGATCGAAGAGGACGGGATGGGGAGTATTTCACGATGAGAGAGGAAATATAGTTGGGAGTTAGACTGTTGAGTGCTTTGTAGGTTAGGGCTAATACTTTAAATTGTATTCTGGAGTGTATGGAGAGCCATTGTAGAGACTGGCAGAGCGGAGCAGCTGATGTAGATCATCGACTTAGGTGGATGAGTCTAGCAGAAGCATTCATAATAGATTGGAGGGAAGAGAGGCTGTGTTTTGGAAGGCCAATTAAGAGTAGATTGCAATAATCAATGCGTGACAGGATGAGGGAATGAATAAGTATTTTTGTAGTTTTTTGAGTAAGGAAGGGACGAATTCTGGAAATGTTGCGTAGGTGTGAACGGCAGGATTTGGTAAGCATTTGTATATGTGGGTTGAATGTGAGTTCTGAGTCTAGTGTGACCCCAAGGCAACGGACCTGGGGTGAGGTGTTGAGAATAGAGAGTCTCCAACCATCTGAGAAATGTCAGGTGCCGGATGTCTCGAAGGGGGGGATAAGAAGCAGCTCAGTTTTGGACAGATTGAGTTGGAGGTAGTGTGAAGACATCCAAGAGAAAATTGCAGAGAGGCAGTCAGAAATCTGGTTGAGTAAAGAGGGAGAGATATCAGGAGAGGAAAGATATATTTGGGTATCATCAGCATATAGGTGGTACTGGATCCAAAGGAGGCTATAAGTTTTCCAAGGCAGGATGTATAAAGAGAGAAAAGCAAGGGACCCAAGACAGAGCCTTGCGGTACTCCAACTGAGAGAGGCATAGGATCACAAGATATGTTGTTAAAGGAAACTGAAAATGAGCGGTTTGAAAGATATGATGCAAACCAGGAGAGGGCTGTGTCACGGATGCCAAATGAATGTAGTATTTTTAGGAGGAGAAGATGGTCAACTGTATCAAAAACTGCGGACAGGTCAAGAAGAATTAGTAAGGAGTAATGGCCTTTTGCTTTAGCTGATAACAGGTCATTTGTTACTTTAGCAAGAGCGGTTTCTGTTAAGTGTTTAGGGCAGAAACCAGATTGTAGTGGATCAAGTAAGGAGTTAGTTGTGAGAAATTGAGTTAGCTGATTATAGACTAGTCGTTCCAATAATTTTGAAGCAAAGGGAAGTAAGGAGACCGGTCGATAGTTAGAAGGCGTGGAGGGGTCAAGCGAGGGCTTTTTTAGGATTGGTATGATTGATGCATGCTTGAAAGTGTGAGGAAATGTGCCAGCAGTGAGAGATTGGTTAAAGAGATGAGTTAGGGTAGGGGTTAGTGAAGCAGAGAGAGAGGGAATAAGTCGTGAAGGAATAGGGTCAAGTGGGCAGGTTGTGAGATGAGCCGAGGATAGGAGTGCAGAGACTTCTTCCTCTGTTACAGGAGGGAAATAGCATAGATTTTTGTTAATAGAAGGGGTGGGTAGGATCGCTGGGTTTGTGGGGTGCGAGGTGCAGATCTCTTTTCTAATGGTGTCAATTTTATTTTTGAAGTGATCAGCAATAATTTGAGCAGTTAGGTTGGTAGTGGGCGGGGGCAGGCAGACGTAGAAGGGAGTTAAAGGTTGAGAACAGTTTTCTGGGGTTGGATGCATTAGATGACACAAGGGAGGAGAAATAGATTTGTTTTGCCAGGCTGAGTGCAGAGTTGTAGGACTTAAGGGTGAATTTATAATGTTGGAAATCAGCAAAGGTGCGTGATTTCCTCCACTGTCGTTCAGCGGCCCGTGAGCATCGCTGAAGATATCTGGTCTGTTTAGTGTGCCACGGTTGCCATTGAGTGATTGATGTACGTCGAAGAGTGGAGGGTGCAGTTTTGTCAGGTGTTGATTTTAGTGCCGAATTATACTGTAGAGTCACAAGGTTTGGACAAGAGAGGGATGAAATGTCAGAGAGCAGAGGAAAAGCAGTTGAGTGGAAAAGTCTGTGAGATCCAAGTCATTTAACCCCTTAAGGACCAGCGACGTACCCTGTATGTCGCTGGCCTTTTTTTGGGACTTGTTTGTTTTATAGTGCGGTCTTGCCACCAGCGTTGAGACTGCTCTATTCCACAAAGCCTGCTGGAGGGAGGGTATTAATAGAGTGTTCTTGCTAGACGTGTGCTATTATGTCCTGAAAAAACCCTTAACGACCAGTGACATACAGGGTACATTGTGGTCATTAAGGGGTTAAATTCCTGTGAGGTAGCAGTTTTTTGGGGGCTTGCAAAGATGTAGCAGATAGAGTGAGAGAGAAAGTTAATAGATGGTGGTCAGAGAGAGGAAAGGGGAAGTTAAGGGAGTTGGAAACAGCACAGAGATTTGTGAAGACCAGATCTATGGAGTTGCCTTCACAGTGTGTTGGAGATGTTGTCCACTGGGACAGGCCTAAAGAGGTGGTAAGGGATAGAAGTTTAGAGGCAGCAGGCGTGTTAGGCTTATCAAGGGGTATGTTGAAGTCCCCTAAGATGAGAGAAGGGACATTAGAAGAGAGAAAATGTGGAAGCCAGGCTTCAAAGTGGTCCAGAAATTGTGATGCTGGGCCAGGGGGCCGATAGATAACTGCAACACGAAGAGCTATAGGGGAGAAGAGGCAGATAGCGTGAACTTCAAAAGATGAGAAGGAAAGAGAGGAGGGTTAAGGAATGCAGTGAAAGATACTGTGTGGAGACAGGAGAATTCCTACTCCTCCTCCTTGTTTGTCTCCAGGCCTGGGAGTGTGACTGAAGTTCAGGCCGCCATAGGACAGAGAGGCTACAGCAGTTCTGTTAGAGGAGGAAAGCCAAGTTACAGTGAGGGCTAACAGGTTAAGTGAACATGAAATAAATAGGTTGTGAATAGATGTAAGCTTATTGCATACCGAGCGTGCATTCCAAAGGGCACACGATAATTGGGGTGTACTAATAGAGGTGCAGTTAATGAGGTTTAGAGGGTTACGTGTGCAAGGTGTATGAGGTGTCATTTGGGGTAGTGATCTGAGGGAAGCAGAGGGTGGACCTGGGTTAGGCGAGACATCCCCAGCTGCAAGAAGAAGAAAGATGGTGAGTGAAAGGAGATGAGAATGTGTCTTATGTGAGTGTTTAAGTTTAGGATCAGTAAAGCATGGCTGGCTGAGAGATGTGAGATAGAAATAAAGTTCATGTGTGTTGTAGAGGGGGGAAGGTAGAAGAGACGGAGAAATATGAATGGTCTGAGTTCTGTTTGTGAATGGATGAGCTGTGACTTTAAAGAGAAGGGAGGAAAAGGTTAAAGCAGACATTAGAAAGTGTATCATGTTTGCATTTAATTGTTGGAATTTGAAAGTACTTATTTCTGTTGTTCACTCCTTTGTCTAACTCCGTTGTTATAACTCTCTCTACGCTTATGAACTAGCACACTTAGGGAACTACACACATGCAGTACTGATCTAACAAGCTAAGCTTGATGTAACAAGCTGGGGATATTCAATTTAAAGGTAATAACAGTCACATGATCCTAATTAGCATAGGTCATAAATTAGAGCAGGATCAAACAGGGCCTAGCCAAACATTGCAGATGGCACCTATCTTATCAAATTGGAAGACACAGAAAAGAAAGCTTTTCTTTTTTTTTAAGGTAATACAGACATACCAGAGATAGATAAAGTTTAGTGGGGAAAATATGCAGTTCTAATATGTATTGCAGTTTTAAAATGGAGTCCTTGTTAAGCACATACCAGAGATACATAAAGTTTAGTGGGGGAAATATGCAGTTCTAATATGTGTTGCAGTTTTAAAATGGAGTCCTTGTTAAGCACATACCTGATGAGAGAGGAGAGACAGCAGTGTAAGCAGGATTAAAAGTTCCAATTATGGGGGGCGGAGCCAACTGCAGAGCTGATCGGACGTGTCTGGGTGCAGCTCCCGGGTCCAGGATCCTACCTTAGGGGTCTTTTTATACATTATACCAAGCTTTTTTGACTAACATTCATGTGGATGGACCCATCTACTGTCATATTGCCGTTATTAACAATTAAGGACCTGGAGAGACTGCACCGATCCACCATCACTGGCTGATACTATAGGCAGAGGAGAAAGAACCGCCATATTGAAAATACTGAAACCTTTTTTTTTTGCAGACATTTAGCCACCTATTTACGCACAAGGAAGCTGAAAATATAATCCCCCTTAAAGTTTTCTATCAAGCGCTCAATATGGGGACTCCGCTCTACTTTCTAGAGGAGCTGAGACACTTGCTGGAAAGCCATCACGCTTCCTTAGCTGACAAGTTATACGCAGCACCAAATAGAAATGGCACCTGTCAATCCCGGCAACCCGATCCAACGGAGTCCATCATGTGTGCGAGGAACGGGGGTGGCGCTTTGGGGCCCCAGTGCTTGCCCCCTGCCTCTAGCTTATCTACGGAAGGCCGGGATGATAATATCAGCATGACAAAAAAGCCGGTTCATCCTGATTACGTGACAACTGGAGGATTAGAGATTGCTCCCAAAATCCTAGAAGCTATACCTCAAGTCAGTACAATCGCATCTAGAGCGCTTAGATCAGCTTTGCTGCACAGCCATACTAGCAGAACCCTTTTGTTGCACAGCGCACATTTATCCATCATAACAACGGACCCACATGTTCCCCTCCACGCCTCAGAGCCTGTCTTACAAATCTCAGTACAAGATCGTGCTAGTTGGGACCCTGGCGGTGTGGCATGTAATATGTGCCGGTTTGTGGCTGAAACGGGACATAAGATGTGGAGAGCTGGTGAGGGAGACTTACAGAGATTCCTGTCACCTTTGGTCCGGCAATACAACTGGGCATATGGAGAGGCTCTTGCTACCTGACATGGAGGGAACGATATTTGGAGGCTTGGGCTAAGTGAACTGCTCTACACCCCACCAGGTCCACAATGCTTTCTACGGACTTTTGGGTCTCGCTGGCTGTGGAGGAGCCCTGCTTGATTTTTTTTTCCTGGACTTTTCCTGGACTGTTTAACATGTGATGAGTAGACATGTTTGTTTGCTTAAGACTTCCTTGGTATATATACTAGTGTTGTAAAGTTTTAGTTCTTAGCTTGTTAATGCGCTCATCTAAGTAATTATTGGAATGCACCTCCATTACCAGAGTCTCATTTCTGTCACTTAATCACCAGTTTTTACAACCATGATTTTGAAATGGTAATAACTGTGCCAGGTTTCTTAGACTTTCCTAATATTGCAGTTTGAAGTGCCTGCTCTAGTTTATATCTGTGCTCTCATATTGAGTAGGAAGCCTAATGATTTCTTAAGCACACCTCCTTCTGACATGTACACGGTGGGCGTATACCCATGATTTCAACAGGAGCCCATGCTGTCGGCGGCCGAGATAGCATGGCTTACTTCTTTGAGGTCTTAAATATTTTGCTTGCTGTGTGTGTTATAGAGTAAATGGTGTAAGGCTAGTCCCTCCTCTACTTTTTTTTTATCTCATTATGTGTTCCCTAGTATTATCCATACGACATGTGCATTTCTGTTTTTAGTTATAAGTATTTCCTGATCAACCCCAATCTAAGAAACTACATGTAAATAGATCTTGGATGCTGGCTTCCTGGGTTATGGTGTTCAGTCTATACTCAGCCCTGTTCCCAATACAACAAGCTTTCTAGAGAGGTACCCTATTTCTGTAACTAAGGTCTAAGGTTGATGCTTAATACCCCCATGAACAAATATGCAAGAGTGTTGTCGACACGCTACCTACTCAGCCTTATCATACATATAGATTTCAATTATACTAGGGTGATTAGTTTTCCAATGTAGGCTGGACCTACACTGGTGCCATGATGTACAATCTCTCTCCCTAAAATATAGCAATGGAACTGCATAACCTTAGTTATAAGTGTCTTCTTAGACTCTCAGGTTCTACTATGCAACCAATAGTCTTGGTATAACAAAACATGACCAATATCCGAGCTAAAAATGTCTAAACAATAGGCCTGCTCCACAGTTTAGCTAAGCTCCTATATCCTGGTAGCACAGATGTCACAAAATAAATCAAATACCATGGGCGCCTAAAAGGCAAGTCCCGAAAACATATGTTGGTCTCTAACTGCTATGTCTATTTGTAAACAATATATATATTATCGAATGTTTTAGCCACCAACATATGTAATATACTTGTTATATTTTGCCTCACATGTGCCAGCTCTACATTTATAGTTTATTGACTGCTATACTGGTTTCTTATGTTTGAGATATGCTTTATCTTCCTTAAAGCCAGTTCACCATGGTTTGACAGTTTCACAAGTAATATATTGTATTTATTGTATTCAAATTACCACCTCCCTCCCTCCCCCCCCCCATAATATACCTCCTAACCTTGGAGGGTTAACTATGCGGCTTCTCTTGCCTATGCTGCAACCAAATTGTTGTTTCTACATATTTTACCATACTATTTACACAGTGGAGTAATACTTCCATACTATCTTTTTTGTTTTCATATACCATGTCAATTGCTAATTTACTTTAAGATTACAAATCCAGAAGTGACCATTCAAATTATTCATTTTAGTTTATAAAAAGAGGTTCCAGTCTTTTCTATAAGATTATACACATTAAAAAATGTATTCTTCTACTTATATAGAAATCGTCAAACTGAAATGTACTATTTCTACTTGTTTTCACGTTGTGTTGTTTCATATATGTTGTAACACTTTTGCACAACCTCAATAAAAAAAAAATAAAAAAAAAAAAAAAGTTCCAATTATGTTCCAATTATATACCAGTCGCTGTTCTATATATTGTTAATATCCATATATAATATATAATATATATAATAACTCCGTTGTCATAACTCTCTCTACACTTATGAACTAGCACACTTAGGGAACTACACACATGCAGTGCTGATCTAACAAGCTAATATCCACATTCAAAATTTTTAATGTAACATTCGATTTAACAAATACTATTCAGAAGTTCAATAGTTCATGTGGTAGGGAATTTAGTAAATTGATAAATAATAGATACAAATATATCATTTCGATTATTGCATAATTTGAATAGTACATTTAAAGAGAGCATTAGAAATACTATTACAAATATATAGATTCACATTTTTCTAATTCGAATATTGCATAATTCGAATCGAATTATTAGAAAAATTTGAAACGAATATTACATTTAAAGAAAACATTAGAAATACTATTGCATAAAACTAAAGTTAGAATGTTGTGCAAACATTCAAAATTTGGAATGAATGAACAAATGTGTTAAAATTAGTTTTAGTTATTGAATGTTGCAAAACATTTGCCCATCCTTACCAGTTTTGTGGTGATTTTACTATTTCAAACAGTCGTTCTAATGTAAAGGAGAGGAATAGTGTCTATAGTTCTTTCTCACATGAGTTTTATGCTTTTTGCCTTTCTTTAACAATGATTTCTCTTTCCATATAAACTTGAGAGCCACTCTACCTGTAGGCCACTTTGTCTGATTGTGCTCAAGGGCAGGGCCTTCCACTCCTTCTGTATAACTCAATTATTGCACGTACAACCGTTATTTACCCCTACTGTACTTGCTTGTGTATTACTGTATCCCTGTAATGTTTTTATTCTTTGTATAGTGCTGCGTAATCTGCTGGTGCTTTATAATTATAACTGATAATAATAATATGTTCTATCTATATTAGAATTTGTTTCTTGTAATCTGTGACTGTTTTAAAGAATTTGTGACATTGTAGGAATTGGTAAAACATTACACTCAAATTTTTTTTTCATGAACATGAAAAAGCAGCAATTAAATAGCAATATAATTTTGCATAATTTAAAAAAAAAATAATATATGGGGTCTATTTATCAATGCATCAATTCGCCGGCGTCAGTACACTTGCCAGACATCACTGCCACGGATCTGAATATGATCCCCTTATTTATAAAAAAAAAGCCGTCAAAAACATGCGCGTCAAGTACGGTTTGAAGAGCATCTGACTGTTGTTAACTAACAGTCATCGATGACGCGGTTATTCGGGTTTTTCCCAACTTTATTTATATCATTTCATTACTGTCCATGAACAACCACATTTCTCTAAAAGTTATTGTTATATTGATTTGTTATAAAAAAAAATTGTTATATGATACTTTCACATAAATTAATGTGTATTTGTATTTCTAGAAGTCATGATATGCTTTTATCTCATATTTTATATTTATAAATGATTATTAATCCTAGAATTTGTACATATATCTTTGCACATACTTGTGTGTGTGTATATATATATATATATATATATATATATAAATATATGTGTGTGTGTTATGTCAGAAATCTTTTGCAAACATATTTACATGTCCCTAAATTCCTTTTTTTGTTCTAAACATTGTTGTCTTTCATATCTCTGTGTTTATTTATACAACTATATGTATATAGTGTAAATGTATTATTATTCTGAGCAGGGATATTTGCGAATATAACATGTAATCAGGGTATCATATGTATTTATTTGCAATCAATGGATATTTTAAGAGCTGGGCCAGTTTTCTCTTTGTACGTGTGTAACCCCTCCTGATTGCAATCTAGTTTTAAAACCACCCCTTCACAGGTGTTATAAAATGGGCTGGCATATAAAATGACATTTCTCTTGTTAAGTGTAGTCAGTCCACGGGTCATCCATTACTTATGGAATATATCTCTTCCTAACAGGAAGCTGCAAGAGGATCACCCAAGCAGAGCTGCTATATAGCTCCTCCCCTCACATGTCATATTCAGTCATTCTCTTGCAGCCTAACTAAAGATAGGTCGCTGTGAGAGGTCTGTGGTGTTTTTTAACTTAGTTTATTTCTTCAATCAAAAGTTTGTTATTTTAAATGGCACCGGAGTGTGCTGTTTGTTCTCAGGCAGCATTACAAGAAGAATCTGCCTGCGTTTTCTATGATCTTAGCAGACGTAACTAAGATCCACTGGCTGTTCTCATCTCAGGAGTGAGGTAACTTCAGAAAAGGGGAATAGCATGCAGGGCCCCCCTGCAAACGAGGTATGTGCAGTAAATTATTTTTCTGAGGAATGGAATTGACTGAGAAAATACTGCTGATACCAATGTAAAGTAAGTTCAGCCTTAAATGCAGTGATAGCGACTGGTATTAGGCTGATGAGTGTGTGTACACTGAATGTATTTTTCTAAGGAATGGAATTGACTCTGAAAATACTGTTAATACTGAAATAATGTATGAGCCTTAACTGCAGTAAAAGCGACTGGTAGCAGGCTTATTAATAACACTTCATAACTTTTAAAATGTATGTTCAAAACGTTTAATGGCATGTTAATCGTTTTTTGTGAGGTACTTGGTGATAAAACTTATTGGGGCATGATTTTTACCACATGGCCATCTTTGTTTTCTGCATAGAAACAGTTATCTGAGCTTCCCCACTGTTGTAATATGAGTGGGAGGGGCCTATTTTAGCGCTTTTTTGCGCAGTAAAAATTCAGTCACAATCTGTCTACTTCATCCTCCATGATCCAGATCGTCTCTGGAGAGCTCAGGGGTCTTCAAAATTCATTTTGAGGGAGGTAATCAGTCACAGCAGACCTGTGACAGTGTGTTTTGACTGTGTTAAAAACGTTAATTATTAAATTGTTATCCGTTTTTGGGTATTAAGGGGTTAATCATCCATTTGCTGGTGGGTGCAATCCTTTGCTAACTTAATACATTTACTGTGAAAAATTGGTTGCTATAACTATTTTGGTTCATTGTTATTTCAACTGTGACAGCTTTTTGTGCTTCTTAAAGGCACAGTAGCGTTTTTTTATATTGCTTGTAAATTTATTTAGAAAAGTATTTCCAAGCTTGCTAGTCTCATTGCTAGTCTGTTTAAACATGTCTGACTCAGATGAATCTCTTTGTTCACTATGTTTAAAGGCCAATGTGGAGCCCAATAGAAATTTGTGTACTAATTGCATTGATGTTACTTTAAATAAAAGTTAATCTTTACATGTAAAGAAATTATCACCAGACAACGAGGGGGAAGTTATGCCGACTAACTCTCCTCACGTGTCAGTACCTTCGCCTCCCGCTCAGGAGGTGCGTGATTTTGTGGCGCCAAGTACATCAGGGAGGCCCTTACAAATCACTTTGCAAGACATGGCTACTGTTATGACAGAAGTATTATCTAAATTGCCAGAATTAAGAGGCAAGCGCGATAGCTCTGGGTTAAGGACAGAGCGCACGGATGAGGTGAGAGCCATGTCAGATACTGCGTCACAGTTTGCAGAACATGAAGACGGAGAGCTTCATTCTGTGGGTGACGGATCTGATCCAGGGAGACTGGATTCAGAGATTTCTAATTTTAAATTTAAGCTTGAGAACCTCCGCATATTGCTAGGGGAGGTATTAGCGGCTCTGAATGATTGTAACACGGTTGCAATTCCAGAAAAATTATGTAGGTTGGATAGATACTATGCGGTACCGGTGTGTACTGACGTGTTTCCTATACCTAAAAGGCTTACAGAGATTATTAGCAAGGAGTGGGATAGACCTGGTGTGCCTTTTTCCCCTCCTCCCATATTTAGGAAAATGTTTCCTATAGACGCCACCACACGAGACTTATGGCAGACGGTCCCTAAGGTGGAGGGAGCAGTTTCTACTTTAGCTAAGCGTACCACTATCCCGGTGGAGGATAGTTGTGCCTTTTCAGATCCAATGGATAAGAAATTAGAGGGTTACCTTAAGAAAATGTTTGTTCAACAAGGTTTTATCTTACAGCCCCTTGCATGCATTGCGCCTGTCACTGCTGCGGCGGCATTCTGGTTTGAGTCTCTGGAAGAGGCCATTCGCACAGCTCCATTGGATGAAATTATGAACAAGCTTAAAGCACTTAAGCTAGCTAACGCATTTGTTTCTGATGCCGTCGTACATTTAACCAAACTTACGGCTAAGAACTCCGGATTCGCCATCCAAGCGCGCAGAGCACTATGGCTTAAATCCTGGTCAGCTGACGTGACTTCTAAATCTAAATTGCTTAATATTCCTTTCAAAGGGCAGACCTTATTTGGGCCCGGCTTGAAAGAAATTATAGCTGACATTATGGGAGGTAAGGGCCATGCTCTACCTCAGGACAGGGCCAAATCAAAGGCCAAACAGTCTAATTTTCGTGCCTTTTCGTAACTTCAAGGCAGGAGCAGCATCAACTTCCTCCGCTCCAAAACAGGAAGGAGCTGTTGCTCGTTACAGACAGGGCTGGAAAGTTAACCAGTCCTGGAACAAGGGCAAGCAGGCCAAGAAACCTGCTGCTGCCCCTAAGACAGCATGAAGAGAGGGCCCCCTATCTGGAAACGGATCTAGTGGGGGGCAGACTTTCTCTCTTCGCCCAGTCTTGGACAAGAGATGTCCAGGATCCCTGGGCGTTGGAGATCATATCTTAGGGATATCTCCTGGACTTCAAAACTTCTCCTCCACGAGGGAGATTTCATCTTTCAAGGTTATCAGCAAACCAAATAAAGAAAGAGGCGTTTCTACGCTGTGTACAAGACCTCTTACTAATGGGTGTGATCCACCCAGTTCCGCGGACAGAACACGGGCAAGGATTCTATTCAAATCTATTTGTGGTTCCCAAGAAAGAGGGAACCTTCAGACCAATCTTGGACTTAAAAATCCTAAACAAATTCCTAAGAGTTCCATCATTCAAAATGGAAACTATTCGAACCATCCTTCCCATGATCCAAGAGGGTCAGTACATGACCACAGTGGACTTAAAGGATGCCTACCTTCACATACCGATTCACAAGGATCATTATCGGTACCTAAGATTTGCTTTCCTAGACAGGCATTACCAGTTTGTAGCTCTTCCCTTCGGATTAGCTACGGCTCCAAGAATCTTTACAAAAGTTATGGGCTCACTTCTGGCGGTACTAAGACCGCGAGGCATAGCGGTGACTCCGTACCTAGACGACATTCTGATACAAGCGTCAAGTTTTCAAACTGCCAAGTCTCATACAGAGATAGTTCTGGCATTTCTGAGGTCGCATGGGTGGAAGGTGAAAGTGGAAAAGAGTTCTCTATTACCACTTACAAGGGTTCCCTTTCTAGGGACTCTTATAGATTCTGTAGAGATGAAAATTTACCTGACGGAGGCCAGGTTATCAAAACTTCTAAATGCTTGCCGTGTCCTTCATTCCATTCCACACCCGTCAGTAGCTCAGTGCATGGAAGTAATCGGCTTAATGGTAGCGGCAATGGACATAGTACCATTTGCGTGCCTGCATCTCAGACCACTGCAATTGTGCATGCTAAGTCAGTGGAATGGGGATTACTCAGATTTGTCCCCCCTGCTAAATCTGGATCAAGAGACCAGAGATTCTCTTCTATGGTGGCTTTCTCGGCCACATCTGTCCAAGGGGATGACCTTTCGCAGGCCAGATTGGACGATTGTAACAACAGACGCCAGCCTTCTAGGCTGGGGCGCAGTCTGGAACTCCCTGAAGGCTCAGGGACTATGGACTCAAGAGGAGAAACTCCTCCCAATAAATATTCTGGAATTAAGAGCAATATTCAATGCTCTCCTAGCTTGGCCTCAGTTAGCAACTCTGAGGTTCATCAGATTTCAGTCGGACAACATCACGACTGTGGCTTACATCAACCATCAAGGGGGAACCAGAAGTTCCCTAGCGATGTTGGAAGTCTCAAAGATAATTCGCTGGGCAGAGTCTCACTCTTGCCACCTGTCAGCGATTTACATCCCAGGCATGGAGAACTGGGAGGCGGATTTTCTAAGTCGCCAGACTTTTCATCCGGGGGAGTGGGAACTTCATCCGAAGGTCTTTGCTCAACTGATTCATCGTTGGGGCAAACCAGATCTGGATCTCATGGCGTCTCGCCAGAACGCCAAGCTTCCTTGTTACGGATCCAGGTCCAGGGACCCGGGAGCGGTGCTGATAGATGCTCTGACAGCCCCTTTGGTCTTCAACATGGCTTATGTGTTTCCACCATTTCCGATGCTTCCTCGTTTGATTGCCAAGATCAAACAGGAGAGAGCTTTGGTGATTCTGATAGCGCCTGCGTGGCCACGCAGGACCTGGTATGCAGACCTAGTGGACATGTCGTCCTGCCCACCGTGGTCTCTGCCTCTGAGACAGGACCTTCTAATTCAGGGTCCTTTCAACCATCCAAATCTAATTTCTCTGAGGCTGACTGCATGGAGATTGAACGCTTGATTCTATCAAAGCGTGGCTTCTCGGAGTCGGTTATTGATACCTTAATACAGGCTAGGAAGCCTGTTACCAGAAGAATTTACCATAAGATATGGCGTAAATATTTATATTGGTGCGAATCCAAGAGTTACTCAAGGAGTAAGGTTAGGATTCCTAGGATATTGTCTTTTCTACAAGAGGGTTTAGAAAAGGGCTTATCTGCTAGTTCGTTAAAGGGACAGATTTCTGCTCTGTCTATTCTTCTACACAAACGTCTGGCAGAAGTTCCAGACGTTCAGGCTTTTTGTCAGGCTTTAGCTAGGATTAAGCCTGTGTTTAAGACTGTTACTCCGCCGTGGAGCTTAAACTTAGTTCTTAACGTTCTTCAAGGCGTTCCATTTGAACCCCTTCATTCCATTGATATCAAGCTGTTATCCTGGAAGGTTCTGTTTTTGATGGCTATTTCCTCGGCTCGAAGAGTCTCTGAGTTATCTGCCTTACATTGTGATTCTCCTTATCTGATTTTTCATTCAGACAAGGTAGTTCTGCGTACTAAACCTGGGTTCTTACCTAAGGTAGTTACTAACAGGAATATCAATCAAGAGATTGTTGTTCCATCACTGTGTCCTAACCCTTCTTCAAAGAAGGAACGACTTTTGCATAATCTGGACGTAGTCTGTGCCCTGAAGTTCTATTTGCAGGCATCTAAAGATTTTCGTCAAAATTCTTCCCTGTTTGTCGTTTACTCTGGACAGAGAAGAGGTCAAAAGGCTTCGGCTACCTCTCTCTCTTTTTGGCTTCGTAGCATAATACGTTTAGCCTATGAGACTGCTGGACAGCAGCCTCCTGAAAGGATTACAGCTCATTCTACTAGAGCTGTGGCTTCCACCTGGGCCTTTAAAAATGAGGCCTCTGTTGAACAGATTTGCAAGGCTGCAACTTGGTCTTCACTTCACACTTTTTCAAAATTTTACAAATTTGACACTTTTGCTTCTTCGGAGGCTATTTTGGGGAGAAAGGTGCTTCAGGCAGTGGTTCCTTCTGTTTAAGGTTCCTGTCTTGTCCCTCCCTTCATCCGTGTACTTTAGCTTTGGTATTGGTATTCCATAAGTAATGGATGACCCGTGGACTGACTACACTTAACAAGAGAAAACATAATTTATGCTTACCTGATAAATTTATTTCTCTTGTAGTGTAGTCAGTCCATGGCCCGCCCTGTCTTTAAGGCAGATCTAAATTTTAATTAAACTCCAGTCACCACTGCACCCTATGGTTTCTCCTTTCTCGTCTGGTTTTGGTCGAATGACTGAATATGACATGTGAGGGGAGGAGCTATATAGCAGCTCTGCTTGGGTGATCCTCTTGCAGCTTCCTGTTAGGAAGAGATATATTCCATAAGTAATGGATGACCCGTGGACTGACTACACTACAAGAGAAATAAATTTATCAGGTAAGCATAAATTATGTTTTCTTACTGAAAAATAAATTCAAGAGAAGGAAGAAATACACTGAAAATAGCATTACAGTAAAGAGGTGATTTTAATTTCTGATATATCTGAATCATGACAGTTTAATGTTAGGTGGGCTATCCCTTTGAGCTATCAGCTTAAGATTCTATTGAATCAAACATCAATTCGAATTTTAAAATCCTTGTTTAAAATATTACACTGTGTGTTCTAATGTCAGCATCAATGTTTATCTTTAATTCTAAATTCACATATACATACTTTCAAAGTATAATACACGATGTAACAAATGGCACTTACAAATTCTGATAAGTGATCAATGACACAAGTATCGAGCATTTTGATTCATTAGTGATAGTTTAAAATGTATATTTGAATCAGATTGGCTGATGTCATAAATCATGTGATTATGCATATTCCAATGACAAGTAGTTGAAAAATTCAGTAGTGTGTGGGTTGTTTAGGAGTTTGCATCATAATTGGTGCGAAAAGTATTGAGTCAAAATTGGTGTGAAGTGGAGAGTGGGACTTGTATTACATGGCTTAAACATGGTGCAAATAGATTTTTCACAAAAAAAAAGGAAGTTACCTATATTAAGTTTCGTATTTCATTTTTATCTCTATATCTATGCGACAAGTTTGGGGCAAAACTTTTTAACACATTTTGTAAAAATATTGCCCCCTTGTTTTGCAATGAGAGACAAATTTGTAGCTTGATCTATAAGTAGTAATGTATTTATCATTTTTATCCCTATATCTACTAGTACACCAAATGTGGAGCAATAATATTGTTTGATTAAGAAAGGGCATACCATTTTAATAGAGTTTCTAATTTACTTTTATTATGTAATATACTTCATTCTCTTGCAGCATCGAACATAAGCTTTCTGTATTTTAAGACTCCTATTGACTTCTATGACATCCGCGACCTGAAGGGTGGCAGATTGAAAACTAGGTACGCTGAGTCGGAATAGATGCAAGCGTATCTGTTAAATGTTTGATTAATTTTGAAAAGGTTCAAATAGAGTTGAATCTGAATTCTAAACATCTGTAATGACGCAAGCATCGATTTGAGTCGGATTGAGATCGCGGGATCGTATATTATGTCACAAATTTCAACATTTGCCAATCTTGATGCTTTGATAACTACGGTGGATCAATCTTGCGACAAATACGAAGCAGAATTCAAGTGTATTTTCAGTTGACGCTTTGATAAATAGACCCCATGAAAGTTAAAGTTAGAGCATTTAATTTTAAAATATTGCTGTCCTATTTCTTTTATAAAATGTTCTTCATTCTGTTGTAATCCTTTGGTGAGAATAGCATACCTATGTAGGCAAAGAAGCATGGACCTGTCTTGTGCACTATATGTATAACATTATGGCAAGCATTGGTTCAAAGACTGCTGCCATATACTGCTCAAAACACGTGCACACTTCTGAGCCTTCCTAGGTATGCTATTTAACAAAGAATGCCATGAGAATGATGAAAATTTGATAATAGTAGTAATAAAGGAACACTAAAGTCAAAATTAAATGTTCATGATTCAGATAGAACACACAATTTTAAACAACCTTCCAATTCACTTCCATGATCAAAATGTGCACATTATTTTTATATGCACTCTGAGCATGTAAAATAATTCACAGTATAAAGGTATATGCATTTTGTGATTGGCTAATGGTTTTCACATGATGTAGTGTGACTAAAAATTTAATTTAAAAAAAAAATCTACTTCTTATTTGTAGTTCAGACTAAGGGCCTGATGAGTAAATATTTTGCTTGGAGAGAAATTGTAGTGCAGACTTCACAGGGGCTGAACTCACTGAATGCTAAAAGAAAAAAGGGCAGAACCCTCCAGCACTGCAGAATATGTCACATGATTTTAGACAGGAAAATATTGCTCTGCTTGTCTGTGGGGTGTTCTCTGCATTTCAGTAGGATAAGGAGGGACAAGCTCAGTGCAATATAGCACTGCATGATATGAGAGTTTTTTTTACACTTACACTTTGGGCTGCTTAGAACTTGGAGCACTTTGTGCTTTGTATTTTATATTACTTTGCACTTCAGATTGGGTCCTTCCGGTATTATTACCTTAAAATTTTGCACTTTCTATTTTATATTTTAATAGATTTCAATCCAGCAGTGATTTTACAAATTCTGATTATGTTTTGAAAGTTTCTGTGTTACTTTAACAAATTAAGATCATACTTTGTATATTTCTGTGTATATTTTATAAATGACATTGCACTTTGTAGTCCCTCTATTGTAAAAATAAAACAGAGCTTCAAAAATTGGCAGGGACAGGTCAGTTCCCTAAACTGAACAAAAGAGTACCCAGGGTATGCCTGAAGCTGTTTTGCAATTATTGTGAAATGCTGTAAGCATTTTAAATAAGCTGGTCTCACTGAATTATCTCACCAGTTGTATGCAGGTGAAGTTTGCTTAAGATTCACAATACACTTATTTAACTGACAGAGACTTTATATTAGCCCCAGGCGCTCTTCAGTTAACTTCTCCCCCCTTGAATTTTTGTATTCTAGAGAGCCTTATTACTTTGAATGGAAGGCATCTCTGATCTCTCTGGGACTTTGAGGTCCCGCCCTTTTTCTTATATAATTCAGTGAGTTCAGCCTCTGTGAAGTCTGCACTATAATTTCTCTTCAAACTAAACAATATTTGCTTATGAGGCCCAAAAATGTGCAAGGTGCATTGTAATTTGTAAACATACACATAAATATACAAAGTATCATCCTAATGTGTTAGTTACACAGAAGCTGTGAAAGCATAATCATAATTTGTAAAATCACAACCATAAATACACTGCTGATTACAAAATAAAATACAAAATTGAAAGTGCAAAGTTTGAATGTAATAACACTTTATCTGAAGTGTAAAGTAATATAAAATGCAAAGTGTAAATGCAGCAGAACTCTCATGTCAGGCAGTGCTATATTGCACTGGGATTGTCTCTCCTCCACATACAGAAATGCAGAACTATAGCAAAATCTGTCTTTTTAGAATTTCACTAGGGATCTCACAGTGCTGGAGGATCATTTTATATCTTATCTTTTATGATTCAGTCAGTGCATGCAATTTTAAGCGACTATAATTTACTCCTATTACCAATTCTTCTTTGTTCTCTTGGTATCTTTATTTAAAAAGCAGGAATATAAGCTTAAAGGTATACAAAACCCAATTTTTTTCTTTCATTATTCAGATAGAGCATGCAATTTTAAGCAACTTTCTAATTTATTCTAATTAAATTTTTGCTAATGCAAATTATTATGACAATAAAAAACATACTAAATTTATATACTAAGCATACCTATTTATTACATAAAAACAAATATGTCAAACAGACTTTTTTAAAAAGATATAAGAATAGCAGGGACATCTCGGGGTGCCTATGCATTATGTAAGTCCTCAGACATAAAAATAATATTGAGCAAATACGGATAAGTGGCAAATATAGATGTTGAAAAAACTTTTCCAGAAAACAGTTATCGTCAGAGAATATCTGTACTCAAATAGATCATATGTGTTTGTGCTTAGGATAATAAAGTTCACTAAATATCTGATATCCCCTAAAGAATTATCACCTACCCTGTGGAGCCTGTGCACGGGCGGAGGGGCTGAATACCGCATAATGGATGAAAGAGCTTCTCTAGCGGAAGTTTCTATCAGCCACTATCAAGTGGTTTTGCTATAAAGAAAAGATTGGTGGGAACACACTGTCGAAAGGCAGTTAGAATTAGAACTGTAACAATATCTTTACAAGCTTTGGAATATCTGGGCTATTCCGGCATCGCGCCAGAAGTGGTCACATGATACACGGATGATAACTTTTGATCGGTGGTGATCGCTGAGTTTAGAGCTCATTTTCTCTTGGTAAGATAGTGACAAGGATATCGGTGCAAGAAACATACTACACAAACACCCTGAGACATGTGAATCATCTTTGTTTTTATGTAATAAATATTAGATATGCTTTGATATGTAAATTTAGTATAGTGTTTTTATTGTCATAATAATTTGCATTTGCACAAATTTTTCTTTGTCTATATACTGGTCCAAGATTTTTTTTAGCACTGCTTCTAATATTTTTATTTGTATTATTTTGTCTATTTTGTGGGAGGGATGGATTTAGTAGAAGCTATGGCTTTTTAAAACTTCTAGCACAGTTATAATTCAAGTTTCTTCTAGTGGCTGAATGTAGCCACCAATAAGCAAACGGTACCCAGGGTGCCAAACCAAAAATGGGCTAGCTCCTAAGCTTACATTCCTGCTTTTAAAATAAAGATACCAAGAGAACGAAGAAAAATTGATAATAGGAGTAAATTAGAAAGTCACTTAGAATTGTGTGCTCTATCTGAATAATGTAAGACTTTTTTTTGGTTTCATATCCCTTTAATATCATCGACCCCTTAGCTTTTGCACTGACTTTTTGTTATGCATTTGTTGATTATGAAATTCTAAACTGCATCTGAATATGTAGTTCCACAACCGTATATATGGTAAGAGAAAAGTCCTTACAAGTCTGATAAGAAAAAGTAGCCTTAAACCGTGCAGAAATATTAGTTAAAAAAACTGGGATACATTTTGAAATACCTTCTTTACAGGGTACAAAAATATAAGTATAATTATTCTATAAATATAATAAATAAGGAAGAATACTTAAAGGGACATTGTACACTAGATTCTTCTTTGCATAAATGTTTTGTAGATGATACAATTATATAGCTCATCTAGGAATGTTTTTGTAAAAATGTATAGTTTTGCTTATTTCTCTTGTAAGGTGTATCCAGTCCACGGGTTCATCCATTACTTGTGGGATATTCTCCTTCCCAACAGGAAGCTGCAAGAGGACACCCACAGCAGAGCTGTCTATATAGCTCCTCCCCTAACTGCCACCCCCAGTCATTCTCTTGCAGCTCTCGACAAGATAGGAAGTATCAAGAGATATGTGGTGACTTAGTGTAGTTTTACCTTCAATCAAAAGTTTGTTATTTTTAAACGGTACCGGCGTTGTACTGTTTTACTCTCAGGCAGAAATTAGAAGAAGAATCTGCCTGGAGGTTGATGATCTTAGCGGTTTGTAACTAAGGTCCATTGCTGTTCTCACGCATAACTGAAGAGTATGGGAAAGACTTCAGTTGGGGGAACGGTTTGCAGTTTACCTGCTTTGAGGTATGTTCAGTATATTTATTTCTAGAGAGATGATAAGATCTAGAAAATGCTGACAGAGCCTTGTATAATTGAGGTAAGCCTGATGCAGTGATTTAACAACGACTGGGATCATGCTTACAAAAAAGGGTAATATTCATATTAATACTCATATTTCTTAGTGACAATACGTTTACATGTTATATAGAAAGAACGTTTTTTTTCTCTGAGGGTGATAAATCGTTTTTTTGGGGCCTAGTTTCCACATGGCTAGTCAGATACTCCTAGGAGTATTTTCTTAAGGCACTCTGACATCGAGTGCATTGTGGGAGGGGCCTGTTTTTGCGCTCTAGATGCGCAGTTCATATTCAGACTGAGACATCCAGCTTCCCTAAAGGAGTCCTCTGGCATCTGAGGACCACTAAGAGAGGGCTTATTTCTTTCCTAAATCGTATTTGAGGGCAGGTAGGAGCCACAGCAGAGCTGTGGCAAGGTGTTTAACTGTTTATTAACTTTTTTTAACATTTTTCAAATCCGGCTTGGGGCCTAAAGGATTAATTATCCATTTGCAAGTGGGTGCAATGCTGCTTTAGTCCCTTATACACACTGTAAACATTTTGAAGAGTTTACTACTTTTTAACACTGTTTTGCAGTTTATGTGATAGTTTTTTTCTCTTAAAGGCACAGTACCGTTTTTATTTAATTGCTGTTTCACATTTATTAAAGTGTTTTCCAAGCTTGCTGGTCTCATTACTAGTCTGTTAAACATGTCTGACATAGAGGAAACTCCTTGTTCAATATGTTTAGAAGCCATTGTGGAACCCCCTCTTAGAATGTGTACCAAATGTACTGAAATTTCTATAAATTATAAAGACCATATTATGGCATTTAAAGATTTATCACCAGAGGTTTCTCAGACTGACAAAAGGGAGGTTATGCCATCTAGCTCTCCCCACGTGTCAGAACCTATAACTCCCGCTCAAGTGACGCCAAGTACATCTAGCGCGTCCAATGCGTTTACCTTACAAGACATGGCGGCAGTTAAGACTAATACCCTCACAGAGGTATTGTCCAAACTGCCAGGGTTACAAGGAAAGCGAGACAGCTCTGGGGCTAGAACAAATACAGAGCTTTCTGACGCTTTAGTAGCTATGTCCGATATAACCTCACAATGCTCCGAAGCCGTGGCAAGGGAGTTGCTATCTGAGGGTGAGATTTCAGGTTCAGGGAAGACGTTACTTCAGTCCGATTCTGAAATGACAGCCTTTAAATTTAAGCTTGAACACCTCCGCTTATAGCTCAGGGAGGTTTTAGCGACTCTGGATGACTGTGACCCCATTGTAGTTCCAGAGAAATTGTGTAAAATGGACAAATACGTTGCAGTGCCTGTTTACACTGATGTTTTTCCAGTCCCTAAGAGGTTTTCGGAAATTATTACTAAGGAATGGGATAGACCAGGTGTTCCGTTCTCTCCCCCTCCTGCTTTTAAAAAGATGTTTCCCATAGATGTTGCTATACGGGACTCGTAGCAGACAGTCCCTAAGGTGGAGGGTGCTGTTTCTACCCTAGCTAAGCGTACAACTATCCCCGTCGAGGACAGTTGTGCTTTCTTAGATCCTATGGATAAAAAATTGGAGGGTCTCCTTAAGAAAATTTTTATCCATCAAGGTTTTATTCTCCAGCCTCTTGCATGCATTGCCCCAGTTACTGCTGCAGCGGCTTTTTGGTTTGAGTCTCTTGAGGAGGCTCTACAGGTGGAGACCCCGTTAGATGATATTTTAGACAGGATTAAAGCTCTCAAGTTAGCTAATTCCTTTATTTCTGACGCCGTTTTTCATCTAACCAAACTAACGGCTAAGAATTCAGGTTTTGTCATTCTGGCGCGCAGGGCGCTATGGCTTAAGTCCTGGTCAGCAGACGTTACTTCAAAGTCTAAGCTTCTTAACATCCCCTTCAAAGGACAGACCCTATTCGGGCTGGGCCTGAAGGAGATCATTTCTGATATTACTGGAGGAAAAGGTCACGCCCTTCCTCAGGATAGGTCCAATAAATTAAGGACCAAACAGAATAATTTTCGTTCATTTCGAAACTTCAAGAGTGGCGCAGCTTCAGCTTCCTCTAATGCAAAACAAAAGGGAAATTTTGCCCAGTCCAAACCAGTCTGGAGACCGAACCAGGCTTGGAACAAGGGGAAGCAGGCCAAAAAACCTGCTGCCGCCTCTAAGACAGCATGAAGGAGTAGCCCCCGATCCGGGACCGGATCTAGTAGGGGGCAGACTTTCTCTCTTCGCCCAGGCTTGGGCAAGAGACGTCCAGGATCCCTGGGCATTAGAGATTGTTTCCCTGTGATATCTTCTGGACTTCAAAGCTTCATCTCCAAAGGGGATATTTCATCTCTCACAATTATCTGTAAACCAGATAAAGAGAGAGGCATTCTTATGTTGTGTTCAAGACCTACTGGTTATGGGAGTGATCCACCCAGTTCCAAGGGAGGAACAGGGGCAGGGCTTCTATTCAAATCTCTTTATAGTTCCCAAAAAAGAGGGAACCTTCAGACCAATCTTGGATCCCAAGATCCTAAACAAATTTCTCAGAGTCCCATCCTTCAAGATGGAGACTACCCGAACCATCCTCCCTATGATCCAGGAGGGTCAATATATGACTACTGTGGACTTAAAGGATGCTTATCTCCACATTCCGATTCACAGAGATCATCATCAGTTCCTCAGGTTTGCCTTCTTAGACAGGCATTACCAGTTTGTGGCTCTTCCCTTCGGGTTAGCCAAGGCACCAAGAATCTTTACAAAGGTTCTAGGGTCCCTACTGGCAGTTCTAAGGCCACAGGGCATAGCGGTGGCTCCTTACCTAGATGAAATTCTGATACAGGCGTTGACTTTTCAAATCGCCAAGTCCCATACGGACATTGTTCTGGCCTTTCTGAGGTCTCACTGGTGGAAGGTGAACGAAGAAAAGAGTTCTCTCTCCCCTCTCCTTCCTAGGAACACTGATAGATTCAGTAGAAATGAAAATTTTTCTGACAGAAGTCAGGTTATCAAAGCTTCTAACTTACTGCCATGCTCTTCATTCCACTTCTCGGCCGTCAGTGGCTGGAAGTAATCGGCCTAATGGTAGCGGCAATGGACATAGTTCTGTTTGCCCGCCTACATCTCAGACCACTGCAACTTTGCATGCTCAATCAGTGGAATGGGGACTACACAGATTTGTCCCCTCTGCCATATCTGGTTCAAGAGACCAGGGATTCTCTTCTCTGGGGGTTATCTCAGGTCCATCTGTCCAGGGGAATGAGTTTCCACAGGCCAGAGTGGACTATAGTGACGACAGATGCCATCCTTCTGGGCTGGGGCGCAGTCTGGAACTCCCTGAAGGCTCAGGGTTCATGGACTCAGGATGAAAAGCCCTCCTTCCGATAAACATTCTGGAACTGAGAGCGATTTTCAATGCTCTTCAGGCTTGGCCTCAACTAGCTGTGGTCAGGTTCATCAGATTTCAGTCGGACAATATCACGACTGTAGCCTATATCAACCATCAGGGGGGAACAAGAAGCCCCCTGGCAATGTTGGAGGTTTCAAAGATAATTCTATGGGCAGAGGTTCACTCTTGCCATCTCTCAGCTATCCATATCCTAGGAGTAGAGAACTGGGAGGCGGATTTTCTAAGTCGGCAGACTTTTCATCTGGGGGAGTGGGAGCTCCATCCGGAGGTATTTGCCCAGCTGATTCAACTATGGGGCAAACCAGAACTGGATCTGATGGTGTCTCGTCAGAATGCCAAGCTTCCTTGTTACGGGTCCAGGTCAAGGGATCCCCAGGCAGCGCTGATAGATGCTCTAGCAGTGCCCTGGTCCTTCAGTCTGGCTTATGTGTTCCCACCATTTCCTCTCCTCCCTCGTCTGATTGCCAAGATCAAGCAGGAGAGAGCTTTGGTGATTTTGATAGCACCTGCGTGGCCACGCAGGACTTGGTATGCAGATCTGGTGGACATGTCATCCTTTCCACCATGGACTCTGCTGCTGAGGCAGGACCTTCTACTCCAAGGTCCATTCAAACATCCAAATCTAATTTCTCTGCGGCTGACTGCTTGGAGATTGAACGCTTGATTTTATCAAAACGTGGTTTCTCTGAGTCGGTCATTGATACCTTAATTCAGGCTCGAAAGCCTGTCACCAGGAAAATCTATCATAAGATATGGTGTAAATATCTTCATTGGTGTGAATCCAAGGGTTACTCATGGAGTAAGGTCAGGATTCCCAGGATATCCTTTCTCCAAGAAGGATTGGAGAAGGGATTGTCAGCTAGTTCCTTAAAAGGACAGATTTCTGCTCTGTCTATTCTTCTGCACAAGCGTCTGGCAGATGTTCCAGACATTCAGACATTTTGTCAGGCTTTAGTTAGAATCAAGCCTGTGTTTAAACCTGTTGCTCCGCCATGGAGTTTAAATTTAGTTCTCAAAGTTCTTCAAGGGGTTCGGTTTGAACCTCTGCATTCCATAGATATCAAGCTTTTATCTTGGAAAGTTCTGTTTTTGGTAGCTATCTCTTCGACTCGAAGAGTTTCAGAGTTATCTGCCTTACAGTGTGATTCCCCTTATCTGATCTTCCATGCAGATAAGGTAGTTTTGCGTACCAAATCTGGGTTTCTTCCTAAGGTGGTATCTAATAAGAATATCAATCAGGAGATTGTTGTTCCGTCACTGTGTCCTAATCCTTCTTCAAAGAAGGAACGTATATTACACAATCTTGACGTGGTTCATGCTTTAAAGTTTTATTTACAAGCTACTAAGGATTTTCGTCAAACATCTGCATTGTTTGTTGTCTACTCTGGACAAAGGAGAGGCCAAAAGGCTTCGGCATCTTCTCTTTCTTTTTGGCTGAGAAGCATAATCCGTTTAGCTTATGAGACTGCTGGCCAGCAGCCTCCTGAAAGAATTACAGCTCATTCCACTAGAGCGATAGCTTCCACATGGGCTTTTAAAAATGAGGCCTCTGTTGAACAGATTTGTAAGGCGGCGACTTGGTCTTCGCTTCATACTTTTTCTACATTCTACAAATTTGATACTTTTGCTTCCTCGGAGGCTATTTTTGGGAGAAAGGTCTTGCAGGCAGTGGTGCCTTACGTTTAAGTTCCTGCCTTGTCCCTCCCTTCATCCGTGTCCTAAAGCTTTGGTATTGGTATCCCACAAGTAATGGATGAACCCGTGGACTGGATACACCTTACAAGAGAAAACGAATTTATTTCTCTTGTGGTGTATCCAGTCCACGGCCCGCCCTGTCACTTTAAGGCAGGTGTTTTTTATTTTTAAACTACAGTCACCACTGCACCCTATAGTTTCTCCTTTTTTCTTGCTTGTCTTCGGTCGAATGACTGGGGGTGGCAGTTAGGGGAGGAGCTATATAGACAGCTCTGCTGTGGGTGTCCTCTTGCAGCTTCCTGTTGGGAAGGAGAATATCCCACAAGTAATGGATGAACTCGTGGACTGGATACACCACAAGAGAAAGAAATTTATCAGGTAAGCATAAATTTTGTTTTTTAAATAATATTTTTTTAGATGTATACTTATATACAGACTCCTGTTTGTTCTAACCTGTCTTTTCATATTCAGAGGGATGTGGGAGTTTCTGCATGTTCCTGTTTCCCCAGCCTCAATCTAATCTCATCAACAGGAGCTTCTAAGTAAGTTTTTAAAAGGTTTTATACTGGATTTTTATATCAGTATCTGTGCATACCCTTCTTTATAGTAGTGTCTATTACATGCAGTTATATGAAAATTGGTGTATACTCTCCCTTTAATGTTTTACAAAGATACCTGAGCATAAATGGAGGCTATTAAAGGGAAAGGAAAGTCAAAATGAATCTTTCATGATTCAGATATAACATGCAATTTTAAACAACTTTACAATTTACTTCTATCAAATTTGCATTGTTCTCTTGGTATCATTTGATGAAGAGTATGCTCAGGAGCAATAATACGCTGCTGGGATCTAGTTGAACTTATCTGGTGAGCAAATGACAAGAGGCATATATGTGCAGCCACCAATCACCAGCTAGCTGCCTGCAGTGCATTGCTGCCTACCTGCAGTTGCAAGAACATTTTTGTGAACCCTTTTGAATTACTTGGATTTCTGCATTAATTACTAATAGAATGTTTTCTAATTTTTAAGTCACAAATTCACAATTACAAATGCAATCTGACTAAACTTATAACATACGAACAGTTATACTTAATTACATTTTTATTGAAGAAAGAGTTATTCACAGGGCAGGCTGGTAAAAGTAAGTGTACTTCTGTGTTAACCATTTCTCCAAAAGCTATTTGGAGTCAGGTGTTTTAATAAAGGAGATGAGATTGGAGTTGTGGTTTTAATAAAGGCACACAAAGCCTGGTTACTGATAAGTCTGTTCTTCTCAAGAATGGATGGTTAGTGTGAACCATGCCTCAATCCCAACAACATTGACAATACCTTAGAAATTTCAGGGCCGTTGCTACTTTCCCTAGGAGTGGGCATCCTGCAAAGGTCACTCCAAGAGCATAAAGAACAATTCTGAAAGAGGTGAGAAAGAACCCAAGGGTAGCATCCAAAGACCTCGAGAAAACTACAATATGTGAAAGTCTTTGTTTATGTGTCCAGTATCAGAAAGCACTGAACAAAAATGGTGTTCCTGGAAGGACAACATGAAGGAAACTACTGCTGTTTCCTTCACACTGTGGCACATCTTAAAGGGACAGTCTAGTATAAATTAAACTTTCATTATTCAGATAGGACTTTTAATTTTAATCAACTTTCCAATTTACTTTTATTATCAAATTAGTTTTTTTCTCTTGGTATTCTTGGTTTAAACTAAACATAGGTAGGCTCATATGTTAATTTCTAAGCCTTTGAGGGCTGCCCCTTATCACAGGCTTTTTAAATCTCTTTTCAACACAAAGACAGAAAGTACATGTGGGCCATATAGATAACACTGTGTTCAGGCACAGGGGGTTATTTAAGATCTAGCACAAAACAATGCTAAATTTAAGACAATAGATAATAAACAGCCACAGTCATGTGATCAGGGGGCTGGAAGAAGGTTCCTAGATACAAGGTAATCACAGAGGTAAAAAGTATATTAATATAACTGTGTTGGTTATGCAAAACTGGGGAATGGGTAATAAAGGGATTATCTATCTTTTAAAACAATAACAATTCTATGGTAGACTGTCCCTTTAAGTTTGCTCAAGTCCTCTTAGATGTTCCTGGATGCTTCTGGGAAAATGTGCTGTGGACAAATTAGACAAAAACTGAACATTTGGCAAAAATGCACACAGTTATATGTGGAGAAAACGGTACTGCACACCAAAACTTTATCCCAACAGAGAGGTATGGTAGAGGGAGTATCATGATTTAAGGCTGCTTTGTTTCCTCAGGGCATGAACACCTTGCAATCATTGAGGGAACATTTAATTCTAAAAGTGTATCAAGTCCATGATTTCAAGCTTGAGAGAGTGCTGGGGGATGTAACAAGACAATGACTCAAAGCACACAAGAAAATCAACTAAAGAATGGCTGAAAAAGAAGAAGATTTGTATTTTGGAATGGCCAAGTGCTGACCTTAACCCAAATGAGATGCTGTGGCATGACCTGAAGAGGGCTGTGCAATCAAGGCAACACTAATGAAGTGAAACAGATTTGAAGGATGGAATGGTCAAAATGTCATCCTCAACATTGTGCAAGTATTATAAGCAGTTACATGAAACATTTGGTGGAGATTGTTGCTGCTAATAGACGATCTACAAGTTGCTTAAAGTGATGGTAAACTTTACCCTTTGGGGACGATTTATGAAAGTGCAAGAGGACATGATACAATGTAGCGTAACATGTCCGCCGCACATTGATAAATGCTGACAGCATACGCTGTCGGCATTTATGATTGCACAAGCAGTTCTTGGGAACTGCTTGTGCAATGCCGCCCCCTGCAGATTTGCGGCCGCAATTGGCCGCTAGCAGGGGGTGTCAATTAGCCCGATCGTATAGGATCGGGCGGATTGATGTCCGCAGCCTCAGAGCAGGCAAAGTTATGGAGCAGAGGTCTTTAGACCGCTGCTTCATTACTGCTGTTTCCGGCATTCATAGCTTGATAATTTGGCCCCATAGTATAAACAGATCTGGAATGTTAGCAATACTTTAGATGGAGTTTATACGCTATTACTTAGGGACAGATTCGCAGGGGCTGCACTGGTGGAAATATCTTAAAAAAGGGGCAGTCCCTCCGAGTGGCGAGATGTCTCCTATTGAAATTAATGGAGATCACTGGAAAGGAAAACTTTGCTGTTTAGGGCAAAGTTAGCAGTGGGAAGTGGGCGCACTTAAATAATTATATCCTGCAGCCAATATAAATCACATTATGTTGCTTTCTGCTTATAGCATCTTATTATCACCTCTTTTTTTGTATGATATGTTTTTCTATTAGGGTATTAAGTATTTTGAGTATTTTGTCACAACTAAGTTCACCACCTTTTCATTTGTGAGAAAAAACAGTGAGAACTGTACGGCAGAAACATTTATAGAATTACTCTGGGATTTGAGAGAAATTTTTTATACACGTCCATGGAACACCCATGTTTAGCAAATTTAACGAAAACCGTCTTTCAATCGTTGCTCTAGCCACAAAAAAATAATTGTGTGAGTGGCATGTGACTAGAACTCAGATTGGGAAACAGTTAATCCATTAGCTCACAAAAAAAAAAATCACTTTTGAAGTGGGCGGCATATTTGCATTTCAGTGCTACATTAAATAGTAAGTTAAAGCATATCTTTATTACAACAGATGAATTAAACTCCATCTTAAATATTGCTAACATTCTTGAAATGTTTATAGAAAGGGGAAAGTTTACCATCACTTTAATTCAATGGTTCACTTACTTTTTCCAGCCTTCACTTGAATAATTTCTCAATGGGCTCCATTTATCAAAGGCCTGGCATACCAGGTTTGCGGTCTTAAACCTTGTCTGCCCAGCCTCGCGGTGAACAGGAAGCAGTACACAGCCCATAGTTAAAGTGAATGTAAATTTGAATGAATAAGTGCCTGGTTTTTAAAAATACTATTAAAAACAGGCACACTTTCATTCATTAAAATTTACATTAAAGCGTTTTTTTTAAATACTTAACTTTTTCTTTAGGAAAACCAGACCGGCGATCCCCCGCCCGCAGCTCCTCTGTACTTATCACAGCAATGACTAACAAGGCTTCCTCCAAGGCGACCAGCTTGTAAGGTCACGCAACGATTGGAGGAAGCCGGTTTCCTCATCGATAAGCTAAGTACAGCAGGAGAAGCGGGCGGAGGATCACCAGTCTGGTTTTGCTAAAGAAAAAGGTATTTAAAAAAACGCTTCAATGTAAATTTTAATGAATGAAAGTGCCCCTGTTTTTAATAGTATTTTTAAAAACCGGGCACTTATTAATTCAAAATTAAATTTACTTTAACATTGCATAATCCACTGATTGTGCAATGCCACCCCCTGCTTGCGTACAACCAATTGTGCACAAGAGGGGGCTGTCAATCATCTCAATCCTACCGCAGCTACTTACCTAGCGTTTTAGGCTCACTAAGCGAGACTGAAACGCTGGGGCTCTGAAGCATCTACGCTTCTTGTTAAATGGAGCCCAATTTCCTCAATACAAATTTGAAAAGTACAACTGTTTGTGTGTTATTATTTTATTCAGAATGTGCTTGTCTTTAATTGTGACTCAGATGCAATGTAGAAATCCAGGTCACTCCTGGGGGCTCACAAATTTTTTCTTGCAACTTTATTTATAAACTGCAGCACATGGCCCTTTAACTGTTTGTAAATACTAACATTTATACCATAAAATACTCCAATAATATTTTCATATAAAAAATGATAAAGCTGAAAATGAAAACAATTATAATGATGATAATAGTAGTGTAATATATGTATTCAGTCATTTGAATATTGTTTTTTTTTACATTAATGCATATTTGGCTGGTTAAGGTTTTCAAGAAATGACAGCTGCTTTCAATTATATTTTATGACAAATGTAATCATTTTATTTTTTAACAAATTATGTGCTAAAAATACATTTAAGATGTTTAATTCATTAAGCTACTAAAATGCTTCTGATAAAATATCACACCTTTATTAGTGCAATGTCATTTTTTTTTAGCCCTCAGGCAACAAATACTGATCAAAAAAACTTTTGAGATTCTAAAACAAGCAAGGACGGCAGATAGGATACACCCTTAATAAACTTCAAAGCTTATCTGTTAAATTGTGACAACCCTGCTTATTATTTGTGTTAAGCTAAGCATTGTGTACACGTTGCGCTTGGTATTTTCATTGTTCGCGTGTATGAAGCAACACAAAAGAAAACCTAAACTGATATAAGGAAATTAATATTTGTTCACAGATTCACAATACATTTCTACAGAGCTCTAAAAAATCTTTTTGGAAATACTTTTTAAATGTGTTTAATGATTTCTTTTTTCTTTAGTTGGGATGGGTGAACATCTATATTTTTACATTCCTTCTGCCATTCAAATGTCTACAGAACGAATGTTAAAGGGATGTTATATTTCTCCAACATTGGTGTGTCCGGTCCACGGCGTCATCCTTACTTGTGGGATATTCTCTTCCCCAACAGGAAATGGCAAAGAGTCCCAGCAAAGCTGGTCACATGATCCCTCCTAGGCTCCGCCCACCCTAGTCATTCTCTTTGCCGTTGCACAGGCAACATCTCCACGGAGATGGTTAAGAGTTTTTTGGTGTTTAAATGTAGTTTTTATTCTTCTATCAAGTGTTTGTTATTTTAAAATAGTGCTGGTATGTACTATTTACTCTGAAACAGAAAAGGATGAAGATTTCTGTTTGTAAGAGGAAGATGATTTTAGCAGACAGTAACTAAAATCGATTGCTGTTTCCACACAGGACTGTTGAGATGAAGTAACTTCAGTTGGGGGAAACAGTTAGCAGACTTTTTCTGCTTAAGGTATGACTAGCCATATTTCTAACAAGACCATGTAATGCTGGAAGGCTGTCATTTCCCCTCATGGGGACCGGTAAGCCATTTTCTTAGTCACACATAAAAGAATAAAGGGCTTAAAAAAGGGCTTAAAAACTGGTAGACATTTTTATGGGCTAAAACGATTGCTTTATTGGGGCATATTATGCAGATTCTAGCTAATAATTGGCATTATAATCTTGGGGAACGTTTAAAAAACGTCAGGCACTGTGTTGGACACCTTTTTTAGTCTGGGGGCCTTTCTAGTTATAGACTGAGCCTCATTTTCACGCCATTACTGCGCAGTTGTTTTTGGAGAGCAAGGCATGCAGATGCATGTGTGAGGATCTAAGAATCACTAAAAAAGCTTCTAGAAGGCGTCATTTGGTATCGTATTCCCCTCTGGGCTTGGTTGGGTCTCAGCAAAGCATATAGCTGGGACTGTATAGGGGTTAAATTTAAAAACGGCTCCGGTTCCGTTATTTTAAGGGTTAAAGCTTTGAAATTTGGTGTGCAATACTTTTAATGCCTTAAGACACTGTGGTGAAATTTTGGTAATTTTTGAACAATTCCTTCATACTTTTTCACATATTCAGTAATAAAGTGTTTTCAGTTTGAAATTTAAAGAGACAGTAACGGTTTTATTTTAAAACGTTTTTTGTGCTTTGTTGACAAGTTTAAGCCTGTTTAACATGTCTGTACCATCAGATAAGCTATGTTCTATATGTATGAAAGCCAATGTGTCTCCCCATTTAAATTTATGTGATAATTGTGCCATAGTGTCCAAACAAAGTAAGGACAGTAATGCCACAGATAATGATATTGCCCAAGATGATTCCTCAAATGAGGGGAGTAAACATGATACTACATCATCCCCTACTGTGTCTACACCAGTTTTGCCCACGCAGGAGGCCCCTAGTACATCTAGTGCGCCAATACTTATTACCATGCAACAATTAACGGCTGTAATGGATAACTCCATAGCAAATCTTTTATCCAAAATGCCTACTTATCAGAGAAAGCACGATTGCTCTGTTTTAAACACTGAAGAGCAAGAGGGCGCTGATGATAACTGTTCTGACATACCCTCACACCAATCTCAAGGGGCCATGAGGGATGTTTTGTCTGATGGAGAAATCTCAGATTCAGGAAAAATTTCTCATCAAGCTGAACCTGAGTTTGTGACATTTAAATTTAAATTAGAACATCTCCGCGCACTGCTTAAGGAGGTGTTATCTACTCTGGATGATTGTGACAATTTGGTCATTCCAGAAAAATTATGTAAGATGGACAAGTTCCTAGAGGTTCCGGTGCCCCCCGACGCTTTTCCTATACCCAAGCGGGTGGCGGACATAGTAAATAAAGAGTGGGAAAAGCCCGGCATACCTTTTGTTCCCCCCCCCTATATTTAAGAAATTATTTCCTATAGTCGACCCCAGAAAGGACTTATGGCAGACAGTCCCCAAGGTCGAGGGGGCGGTTTCTACTCTAAACAAACGCACTACTATTCCTATCGAAGATAGTTGTGCTTTCAAAGATCCTATGGATAAAAAATTAGAGGGTTTGCTTAAAAAGATTTTTGTACAGCAAGGTTACCTTCTACAACCAATTTCATGCATTGTTCCTGTCACTACGGCAGCGTGTTTCTGGTTCGAGGAACTAGAAAAGTCGCTCAGTAAAGAATCTTCGTATGAGGAGGTTATGGACAGCGTTCAAGCACTTAAATTGGCTAACTCTTTTGTTTTAGATGCCGCTTTGCAATTAGCTAGATTAGCGGCGAAAAATTCAGGGTTTGCTATCGTGGTGCTATCTTCCAAGACAAAATTGCTTAACATTCCTTTCAAAGGTAAAACATTATTTGGACCAGATTTGAAAGAGATTATTTCAGACATCACTGGGGGAAAGGGCCACGCCCTCCCACAGGATAGGTCTTTTAAGGCTAAAAATAAGCCTAATTTTCGTCCCTTTCGCAGAAACGGACCAGCCTCTAATTCTGCATCCTCTAAGCAAGAGGGTAATACTTCACAACCCAAACCAGCCTGGAAACCAATGCAAGGCTGGAACAAGGGTAAGCAGGCCAAGAAGCCTACCACTGCTACCAAAACAGCATGAAGGGATAGCCCCCGATCCGGGACCGGATCTAGTGGGGGGCAGATTCTCTCTCTTTGCTCAGGCTTGGGCAAGAGATGTTCAGGATCCTTGGGCGCTAGAAATAGTTTCTCAAGGTTATCTCCTGGAATTCAAGGAACTACCCCCAAGGGGAAGGTTCCACAGGTCTCACTTATCTTCAAACCAAATAAAGAGACAGGCATTTTTACATTGTGTAGAAGACCTGTTAAAGATGGGAGTGATACATCCAGTTCCAATAAGAGAACAAGGAATGGGATTTTATTCCAATCTGTTCATAGTTCCCAAAAAAGAGGGAACATTCAGACCGATTTTGGATCTAAAGATCCTAAACAAATTTCTCAGGGTACCATCGTTCAAAATGGAAACTATTCGAACGATCCTACCCACCATCCAGGAAAGTCAATTTATGACTACCGTGGATTTAAAGGATGCGTACCTACATATTCCTATCCACAAGGAACATCATCAGTTCCTAAGGTTCGCTTTTCTGGACAAGCATTACCAGTTTGTGGCACTTCCATTCGGATTAGCCACTGCTCCAAGGATTTTCACAAAGGTACTAGGGTCCCTTCTAGCGGTTCTAAGACCAAGGGGCATTGCAGTAGTACCTTACTTGGACGACATCCTAATTCAAGCGTCGTCCCTGTCAAAAGCAAAGGCTCATACGGACATCGTCCTAGCCTTTCTCAGATCTCACGGATGGAAGGTGAACAAAGAAAAAAGTTCTCTGTCCCCGTCAACCAGAGTTCCCTTCTTGGGAACAATAATAGATTCCTTAGAAATGAGGATTTTTCTGACAGAGGTCAGAAAATCAAAACTTCTAAGCTCTTGTCAAGTACTTCATTCTGTTCCTCGTCCTTCCATAGCGCAGTGCATGGAAGTAATAGGATTGATGGTTGCAACAATGGACATAGTTCCTTTTGCACGAATTCATCTAAGACCATTACAACTGTGCATGCTCAGACAGTGGAATGGGGATTATACAGACTTGTCTCCGATGATTCAAGTAGATCAAAAGACCAGAGATTCACTCAGTTGGTGGCTGACCCTGGACAATCTGTCACAGGGAATGAGCTTCCGCAGACCAGAGTGGGTCATTGTCACGACCGACGCCAGTCTAGTGGGCTGGGGCGCGGTCTGGGAATCCCTGAAAGCTCAGGGTCTATGGTCTCGGGAAGAGTCTCTTCTCCCGATAAACATTCTGGAACTGAGAGCGATATTCAATGCTCTCAGAGCTTGGCCTCAACTAGGCCAAATTCATAAGGTTTCAATCAGACAACATGACGACCGTTGCATATATCAATCATCAGGGGGAACAAGGAGTTCCCTGGCGATGAAAGAAGTGACCAAGATAATTCAATGGGCGGAGGATCACTCCTGCCACTTGTCTGCGATCCACATCCCAGGAGTGGAAAATTGGGAAGCGGATTTTCTGAGTCGTCAGACATTCCATCCGGGGGAGTGGGAACTCCATCCGGAAATCTTTGCCCAAATAACTCAATTATGGGGCATTCCAGACATGGATCTGATGGCGTCTCGTCAGAACTTCAAGGTTCCTTGCTACGGGTCCAGATCCAGGGATCCCAAGGCGACTCTAGTAGATGCACTAGTAGCACCTTGGACCTTCAACCTAGCTTATGTATTCCCACCGTTTCCTCTCATTCCCAGGCTGGTAGCCAGGATCAATCAGGAGAGGGCCTCGGTGATCTTGATAGCTCCTGCGTGGCCACGCAGGACTTGGTATGCAGACCTGGTGAATATGTCATCGGCTCCATCATGGAAGCTACCTTTGAGACAGGACCTTCTTGTTCAGGGTCCATTCGAACATCCGAATCTGGTTTCCCTCCAACTGACGGCTTGGAGATTGAACGCTTGATTTTATCAAAGCGTGGGTTTTCAGATTCTGTAATAGATACTCTGATTAAGGCTAGAAAGCCTGTAACTAGAAAAATTTACCATAAAATATGGAAAAAATATATCTGTTGGTGTGAATCCAAAGGATTCCCATGGAACAAGATAAAAATTCCTAAGATTCTATCCTTTCTACAAGAAGGTTTGGAGAAAGGATTATCTGCAAGTTCTCTAAGGGGACAGATCTCTGCTTTATCTGTTTTACTTCACAAAAGACTGGCAGCCGTGCCAGATGTTCAAGCATTTGTTCAGGCTCTGGTTAGGATCAAGCCTGTTTACAGACCTTTGACTCCTCCCTGGAGTCTAAATCTAGTTCTTTCAGTTCTTCAAGGGGTTCCGTTTGAACCTTTACATTCCATAGATATTAAGTTACTATCTTGGTAAGTTTTGTTTTTAGTTGCAATTTCTTCTGCTAGAAGAGTTTCAGAGTTATCTGCTCTGCAGTGCTCTCCGCCCTATCTGGTGTTCCATGCAGATAAGGTGGTTTTGCGTACTAAGCCTGGTTTTCTTCCGAAAGTTGTTTCTAACAAAAATATTAACCAGGAGATAGTTGTACCTTCTTTGTGTCCGAATCCAGTTTCAAAGAAGGAACGTTTGTTTCACAATTTGGACGTAGTCCGTGCTCTAAAATTCTATTTAGAGGCTACTAAAGATTTCAGACAAACATCTTCCTTGTTTGTTGTTTATTCTGGTAAAAGGAGAGGTCAAAAAGCGACTTCTACCTCTCTTTCCTTTTGGCTTAAAAGCATTATCCGATTGGCTTATGAGACTGCCGGACGGCAGCCTCCCGAAAGAATCACAGCTCACTCCACTAGGGCTGTGGCTTCCACATGGGCCTTCAAGAACGAGGCTTCTGTTGACCAGATATGTAAGGCAGCGACTTGGTCTTCACTGCACACTTTTGCCAAATTTTACAAATTTGATACTTTTGCTTCTTCGGAGGCTATTTTTGGGAGAAAGGTTTTGCAAGCTGTGGTTCCTTCCGTTTAGGTGACCTGATTTGCTCCCTCCCTTCATCTGTGTCCTAAAGCTTTGGTATTGGTTCCCACAAGTAAGGATGACGCCGTGGACCGGACACACCAATGTTGGAGAAAACAGAATTTATGCTTACCTGATAAATTACTTTCTCCAACGGTGTGTCCGGTCCACGGCCCGCCCTGGTTTTTTAATCAGGTCTGATGAATTATTTTCTCTAACTACAGTCACCACGGTATCATATGGTTTCTCCTATATATATTTCCTCCTGTCCGTCGGTCGAATGACTGGGGTGGGTGGAGGCTAGGAGGGATCATGTGACCAGCTTTGCTGGGACTCTTTGCCATTTCCTGTTGGGGAAGAGAATATCCCACAAGTAAGGATGACGCCGTGGACCGGACACACCGTTGGAGAAAGTAATTTATCAGGTAAGCATAAATTCTGTTTTATATTCTTTGTTCCATCTAAAATATTTCAGAGTGTATTACAGTGCTTTGTTTTTATGCATATTCCTGTGCTTAATAACATTGTCTGTTGCTCCTGTTAGCTTGTGAGCAAAAGGTATTAGTTCTAAAACTTCATATCTTTTAACACAATCCTGACTAATCCGTTCTGGATGATTGACAAGCTCTGCTCTTACACAGTTGGTTTAATTAGGGCTGCACATACAAATTCTCGTTGCCAACTATTAGCTATTAAGGGCCAGATTACGAGGGGAGCACTAAAAGTTAGGCTCAAGCAATAAGGGGTTTATCGCGAGTGTTTACACGCATCAGGGTTTTTCACTAGTTTTAAAATTTAAAAGTAAAAGTGATTGCTTGAGTGCAATTGAAGTCAATGTGTGTTTGTTTAGCGCGTCCTCAAAGCTCTGGTTAACTGTTGCGTGAAACAAAAAAGTTGCACAAAACACAACAAAAATATATTACAAAGTACAGTTAAACTCATAGAGGCCTATTTATCAAGCCGTCAACCGCAAATATGCTGGAATTCCGCAGCGTAATTGTGGCGAGCCTGATTCGCCTCATTTATCAAAGCCTACAGACCGGCAAAAGTTGAAATTTGTGATGTAACATACGATCCGCCGGTCTCAAGCCGACACAGATCGATGCTTACGTCATTACAGATGTTCCGAATACAAATTCGGCACTATCTGACTACTTTTGCAAGTTATCAAACTGCTAACAGGTACGCTCGCCACTATTCCGGCCCAGCGTACCTGGTTTTCAATCCGCAACCCTGGAGGTCGCGGATGCCATAGGAATCAATTGGAGTCTGAAAGCAGCGAAAGCTTATGTTCGCTACTGCCAGATATCCCATTGATTTCTATGTTAGAATAAAAGTTACGTTTACACTTAACACCCTAACATAACCCCGAGTCTAAACACCCCTAATCTTCCACCCCGACATCGCCGCCACCTACATAAAGTTATTAACCCCTATTCCGCCGCTCTTGGACCCCGCCGCAATGAAATAAAGTTATTAACCCCTAAACCGCTGCTCCCAGAGCCCACCGCAACTAACTAAATGTATTAACCCCTAAACCGCTGCTCCCAGAGCCCACCGCAACTAACTAAATGTATTAACCCCTAAACCCCTGGCCTCCCACATCACTACCACTTACTAAACTTATTAACCCCTAAACCACCAGCCCCCCACATCGCCATAAACTAAATTCAGCTAATAACCCCTAAACCTAATAACCCGCTAACTTTACATTACATATTAACTCATCCCTATCTTATAATAAATTTAAACTTACCTTTAGAAATAAATTAAACTATATTAAACTACTAATTAACCTATCCTAACTGTTATCCTACAATTACATTAAACTATATTAAACTCTTAATTAACCTACACTAACTATTATACTAAAATTACATTAAATTACATTAAACTATATTAAACTATTAACCCCTTAAGGACCAAGGACGTACGCCACACGTCCTCAAAAAAAATACAGTTAATGACCGAGGACGTGTGGCGTACGTCCTTGGTCTGGAAAGCAGCTGGAAGCGATCCTGCTCGCTTCCAGTTGCTTTCCGGTTATTGCAGTGATGCCTCGATATCGAGGCATCCTGCAATAACATTTTTTAGCAATCCGGTGCAGAGAGAGCCACTCTGTTCGGGAGGCGGGTGGTGGCCATCGATGGCCCTGATGATGTGGAGGGGGGCGGGATCGTGGGCGGGGGTGATCGGGGGCGTGCACGGACGCTCGCGCGTGCACGGGAGGGCGGGGGCGGGCGCGTGCACGGGGAGGGAGCGGGTGGGAGCCGCTACACTACAGAAAAATTATGTACTCAAAAGTTTTAAAAGTACTAACTATTGACATTAAAATGCATTAGTAAGGGGGTGGGGGATTGGTCTGTGGGGGGGGGGAAGCTACACTACAGAAAAACAACATAAAAATAAAAAATAAACTATTTCTCTTGCAAACTGGGTACTGGCAGACAGCTGCCAGTACCCAAGATGGCCCCCAATAAGTCAGAGGAGGGGGGTTAGAGAGCTGTTGTGGGGGGAATCAGGGAGGTTGGGGGCTAAGGGGGGATCCTACAAAGTAGCATATGTAAATATGCTAAAAATTTATTTTATTTTTTTAAAAAAAAACTTTTATTTTAGTACTGGCAGACTTTCTGCCAGTACTTAAGATGGCGGGGACAATTGTGGTGTGGGGGAGGGAAGGGAGCTGTTTGGGAGGGATCAGGGGGTCTGATGTGTCAGGTGGGAGGCTGATCTCTACACTAAAGCTAAAATTAACCCTGCAAGCTCCCTACAAACTACCTAATTAACCCCTTCACTGCTAGCCATAATACACGTGTGATGCGCAGCAGCACTTAGCGGCCTTCTAATTACCAAAAAGCAACGCCAAAGTCATATATGTCTGCTATTTCTGAACAAAGGGGATCCCAGAGAAGCATTTACAACCATTTGTGCCATAATTGCACAAGCTGTTTGTAAATAATTTCAGTGAGAAACCTAAAATTGTGAAAAATTTAGCGTTTTTTTTAATTTGATTGCAATTGGCGGTGAAATGGTGGCATGAAACATACCAAAATGGACCTAGATCAATACTTGGGGTTGTCTACTACACTACACTGAAGCTAAAATTAACCCTAGAAGCTCCCTACATGCTCCCTTATTAACCCCTTCACTGCTGGGCATAATACACGTGTGGTGCACAGTCGCATTTAGCAGCCTTCTAATTAGTAAAAAGCAAAACCAAAGCCATATATGTCTGCTATTTATGAACAAAGGGGATCCCAGAGAAGCATTTACAACCATTTATGCTATAATTGCATAAGTTGTTTGTAAATAATTTCAGTGAGAAACCTAAAGTTTGTGAAAAGAATTGTGAAAAAGGGAACAATTTTTTTTATTTGATCGCATTTGGCGGTGAAATGGTGGCATGAAATATACCAAAATGGGCCTAGATCAATACTTTGGGATGTCTTCTAAAAAAAAATATATACATGTCAATGGATATTTAGGGATTCCTGAAAGATATCAGTGTCCCAATGTAACTATTGCTAATTTTGAAAAAAAGTGGTTTGGAAATAGCAAAGTGCTACTTGTATTTATGGCCCTATAACTTGCAAAAAAAGCAAAGAACATGTAAACATTGGGTATTTCTAAACTCACGACAAAATTTAGAAACTATTTAGCATATGTTTTTTTGGGTGGTTGTAGATGTGTAACAGATTTTGGGGGTCAAAGTTAGAAAAAGTGTATTTTTTTCCATTTTTTCCTAATATTTTATAATTTTTTTTATAGTAAATTATAAGATATGATGAAAATAATGGTATATTTTGAAAGTCCATTTAATGGCGAGAAAAACGGTATATAATATGTGTGGGTACAGTAAATGAGTAAGGGGAAAATTACAGATAAACACAAACACCACAGAAATGTAAAAATAGCCTTGGTCCCAAACGGACAGAAAATGGAAAAGTGCTGTGGTCATTAAGGGGTTAATTAACCTACCCTAACTATTATACTAAAATTACATTAAACTACAAATAAAATTAACTATATTATATATTTAAAAACCTAACCCTACTCAAGTTATTTAAATCTACTATAAAGAATAACTAAGTTACAAAAAACTAACAACTAAGTTACACAAAATAAAAAACACTAAGTTACAAAAAAAACAAACACTAAATTACACAAAATAAAAAATAAATGATCAAATATTTAACCTAATTACACCTAATCTAATAGCCCTATGAAAATAAAAAAGCCCCCCCAAAATAAAAAAACCCTAACCTACAATAAACTACCAATAGCCCATAAAAGGGCCTTTTGCAGGGCATTACCCCAAAGAAATTAGCTCTTTTACCTGTTAAAAAAATACAAACAACCCCCCCAACAGTAAAACCCACCACCCACACAACCAAACCCCCCAAATAAAATTCTATCTAAAAAACCTATGCTCCCCATTGCCCTGAAAATGGCATTTGGATGGACATTGCCCTTAAAAGGGCATTTAGCTTTTTATCCGCCAAAAGTCCCTAATCTAAAATTAAAACCCACCCAATAAACCCTTAAAAAAACTAACACTAACCCCCGAAGATCCACTTACAGTTTTTGAAGACCCGACATCCATCCTCAACGAAGCGACAGAAGTCCTCAGCGAAGCTGGCAGAAGTCTTCATCCAAGAGGGGCAAAGTCTTCATCCAAGCAGGCAGAAGTCTGCATCCAGATGGCATCTTCTATCTTCATACATCTGGCGTGGAGCGGCTCCATCTTCAAGACATCTGGCGCAGAGCATCCTCTTCTTCTGACGTCTTCTGTAACAATGAAGTTTCCCTTTAAATGACGTCATCCAAGATGGGGTCCCTTACCTTCCGATTGGCTGATAGAATTCTATCAGCCAAAAGGAATTAAGGTGGAAAAAATCCTATTGGCTGTTGCAATCAGCCAATAGGATTGAGCTTTCATCCTATTAGCTGATCCAATCAGCCAATAGGATTGATCTCGCATTCTATTGGCTGATTGGAATAGTATATAAAGATTTTCTTTTTGTTGTTAATTCCCTCAACATACTGCTATTTATTAAGAACTGTTTTGTTTTAAGAAGAACTTTCACATACTTGAAAAAGTGGCCATAGCAGAGCGCCTTATAACCTTCATTGATTGCTCTTTTTTCTTATATATATATATATATATATATATATATAAATATGTACTTGAAAATGAATAGAGCATATTCTTTTATATAAAGATTATTGGAATGTGAAACATTCATATTCATTTCGGGCTAGCGCACTTGAGAATATGCGATCGGGTTTGCGCGATCGGGATTGCGCGTAGGGTGTTATATTTCCCCCCACTTTTTTTGTTCCATTGACTTCTATGGGGGAATAGGTTATCTCGTGCACAATATTGTAAGTTCAGCTTTTTATTTATGTCAGGTTAGCGCCCAAGGGAAAACAGTTTACTTTCAACTCATAATACAAGCGCAGCCTGACGTGAGCAAAAAGCTTACTTCTAGCGCAGTTAATGCTCGAGCGGGAGCTATTTTAATTGTCTGTGACTCATTTATATAGAAAAAAATGCTCTTACAGCTTAAAGGGACACTATACCCAAACATTTTCTTTCATGATTAAGGTAGAGAATATAATTATAAACAACATTCCAATTTACTTCTATTACCTAATTTGCTTCATTCTTTAGATATACTTTAATGAAGAAATAGCGATGCACACAGTGAACCAATCACAGGAGGCATCTATGTGCAGCTACCAATCAGCAGATACTAAGCATATCTAGATATGCTTTTCAGCAAAGAATATCAAGAGAATGAAGCATAATAGATAATAGAAGTCAATTAGAAAGTTGTTTATAATTGTATGCTCTTTCTAAATCATGAAAGAAAAAAATTTGGGTTTCATGTCCCTTTAAGACCAATAGATTTAAAATAAACAGGGGGTAATATGATCATACATTGATATGACTTTCATTTAATTTTGCAAAGATCCTATAAGAAGCCTTGTCAGTAGTACAAGACCCATTAGGGATTGTTTTAAAGGCAAATTTTACCTTGGGAACTGTGTATCATATTTACGGGGATTCACTAATATTCTTGATGTTAAAGAGAGACACTTACTGTACATTCTAGAGCTCAGTAAAATAAGCTGATGATTTCTCTCCATGCTAGAGAGTTTTTGAGAATCGGGCTCTTGATATTTTTCTTGTACTAGTGGACTAAGTGATCTGGGCGAGGATCCAGGATCTATTTAACATTACAAATCTAAATTTCCTCATTCTCAAGTACATATACTGCTACAAATATTATTTGCACTACTACAGCTGACAAATATCCAAAGTAATTCAAAACATTGTACTTTATAAAAAAAAAACCCCACAATTTATTAGAAAATATGCTTAAACATTTTAAAATGTATCATGCATAGGGATGGGCGAATGTTTCGCAATATTCAAAAAATGAAACAAATTTTAACACAGTCATTCGTTTATTTCAAATGTCGAATGTTTGTACAACATTCTAACATTCGTTTAATATAATAGTATAATGCAATATTTGAATTTAACATTTTTAATCAATATATTTGTAATGGTATTTCTAATGCTCTCTTCAAATGTAATATTCAAATTATGCAATATTCTAAATAGAAGCATTCAAATTTATATATTTGTATCTATTATGTATCAATTTACTAAATTCCCTACAACATGAACTATTGAACTTCTTAATAGTATTTGTTAAATGTTTTGAAATGTGGATATTCGAAAACGAAAGTAACATTTGAAAACCAGAAATTACATTTTGATTGCCGAATTTTATTGTATTTTCATTCTTATCAACATTTGATTGTCCAAAATGAATGACCACAGGACTATTTGTTCTACCAGATGAATTACACTTTCAGCACATTCACCCATCCCTAATCATGCAGTAGATACCTCATTTCTACAGGTGCAAGCTATAGATCCTCTTCCTGCACTAAGAAGAAGAGGAGATAATAATATATATATTGAGTAAGAAAGAACTACAATGTATTTTATATCAGAATACTAAGACACCATTAAATATGATGAAGCTGATAAACACATATTAACACATAAATATATACAGTATGTACATAAGCATATCCATATTTATTTACAGGGAACACACAGTTCCCCATAGAACACAATGTGAAGGCACTTATCAGTGCCGTTTTTTTTCATTACCCCACACCCGCCACCTTTAACCCCTAAAACTACTTCGAGCAGTTTAAAAAATAAAGAAAAATGCTATTTTTTTTTAAAAGGACCTCACATTATTTTGGGGAACATTTAAAAAAATTAACCAGAGGTCTGACCACTTCTGATGGCTGGTTATTTATCATGCACCCTTAAATAGGTGAATTTGCCCATTTACGGTCGCACAATAAATTAGCGTTCCACTTGTAATCTAGCCCTTGATTTTTTTAAATGTCTTCATTTTCCATTGCATATACTTCTTCATAACAATAATCTTCTAAAGTTTCTAATATAGGAAATACATGTAGGGCCAGATTACGAGTGGAACACTATCTTAACGTGCGCCTGTAAAGGTGCAAATTTGCTCGTTTACTGGCACACATTAAATATCCAGCAACTACAAGTAGCTGGTGATGCTACCGCAAGCTCGTGGTTTCACTTTGTGCTAAGCTCAATTAACCAGGGGTCAGACCTCTGGTAAAAATAAAAAGCTGTCCCAATTGCCCCCAAAATAACAGTACATTAACGTAAAATATGAAGCAGTTATAAGGGGCTACAGTGAGGGAATGTGGGGTGTTTGGGCAAAAAAACACACCTAAAGTGGAGGTTGATGGGGGACTGTGTTTTCTCTGTAAATATATAAGTATATGCTTATATACATATATATTTATGTTTTAACATGTGTATATACACATAAATACTGTATATGTATATAAGCATATACATATATATTTATTTATTGCTGCCCAATTATGCACGATTTGCCCTCTGCACTGCTCTAGGTGGTTTGCTGTGGCTGCCGGCATGAAACCGAGACTCCCATTGGTGCCTAGGAAAGCCTACGCACTTGGCTTTTGGCAATGTGAACACGAGGTATACTTGTAATACCAACACATATTTATGTGCGTTGGTATTACTGAGTGGAGCACAAATATTGCGCTTACGTAAGCTCAATATTGCACTCCACTCATAATTTGGCCCTAAAAAAACAACAACATATGAATCATTTACAGTTGGAAAATTATATAAAATGTTACAGGATCCATGGAGAAGGAAGTAATGTGTGTAATTAGCCTGTAAGTGTGGACGATCAGTCATAATTTATTGCCTGTGCATAGAATTCCAAATGCATAAAAGCGTTATTTTAAAAAACAAAATCATGTTTAACAAAATGTATATATATATATATATATATATATATATATTATACATACATACATACAGATCAGGGGTGTATGCCAAAAATAGCCAATATTGTCATGTGATTTATATGATACAAGTATTGTAATGGCTTAATTACTTTTGACAGAATGATTTACAAATCTCCCACTTGGTAACTGAAAGTAGAATATTCACGTATATAGAATTTTTAAAAGGTCTTGGCCCATCAAAGGTTGTGTTAGAGTTGGAGAGCACAGCTAGTTTCCAAGGTGACAAACACTTAGAAATATAACACATCTCCTAATGTGCTTTTAACATAGTATTTTATGACTTTTAAATCAGATACATTAGCAAATACATGAGGTAATTTAGCTGAAAGGTCATTTTCTAGAAGCGCTTTTTGTTATATTTCCCCAGGTATTTTAGTAAATGCCTACTATGACATTCCAGACCTTGCATTCTTATGACATAAAGGTGTAACTTACAGCTGCAAAAGATTAACGTATTCTAATATATATATTTCTCTTGTTAAGTGTATCCAGTCCACGGATCATCCATTACTTATGGGATATTAACTCCTCCCCAACAGGAAGTGCAAGAGGATTCACCCAGCAGAGCTGCTATATAGCTCCTCCCCTAACTGCCATTACCAGTCATTCTCTTGCACCCAACGACTAGATAGGATGTGTGAGAGGACTATGGTGATTATATTTCGTTTTATACCTTCAATCAAAAGTTTGTTATTTTATAATAGCACCGGAGTGTGTTATTCCTTCTCTGGTAGAATTTGAAGAAGAATCTACCTGAGTTTTTACTATGATTTTAGCCGGCGTAGTTAAGATCATATTGCTGTTTCTCGGCCATCTGAGGAGAGGTAAACTTCAGATCAGGGGACAGCGGGCAGATTAATCTGCAAAGAGGTATGTAGCAGCTTATTATTTTCTGACAATGGAATTGATGAGAAAATTCTGCCATACCGATATAATGTAAACTCAGCCTTAAATGCAGTAGCAGCAACTGGTATCAGGCTGTCATGTATGTATATTTTACACTTCAGTATTCTGGGGAATGGCACTTCACTGGAATTATACTGTGTGCATAAGACTTTAGCCTAATTTGCAGGGACTGGCAACAGGCTCTTTAATAACACTTAATTTATGTTAAACGTTTTTTGCTGGCATGTAAAATCGTTTCATTTTCTGAGGTACTGGGTGAATAAAATGTTTTGGGCATTATTTTTTCCACTTGGCAGTTGTTTTATTTAATTTATGACAGTTTACTGATCTCTCTCACTGTTGTGTGTGAGGGGGAGGTCAAAAAATTCAGTCAGAAGCTCATTGTATTTCCTGCATGATCCGGTTCATCTCTACAGAACTCAAGGGTCTTCAAAACTTGTTTTGAGGGAGGTAATCATTCACAGCAGAGCTGTGAGATTGTAGTTGACTGTGATAAAAAACGTTTATTTCTGTAACTTTTTTTTCTGCTATCAGGGTTAGTTATCCTTCGCTAATGGGAACAAGCCTTTGCTAAAATTGTGTTTTTTACAAAGATTTGATGCTATAACCTTTCAGTTTATTAACTTTCAACTGTCATAACTCTTTCTGTGCTTCTTATAGGCACAGTACGTTTTCATATTATAGTAAATTACTTGAAAAGTATTTCCAAGTTGCTAGTTTATTTGCTAGTGTGTTAAACATGTCTGATTCAGAGGAAGACATCTGTGCTATATGTACTAATGCCAAAGTGGAGCCCAATAGAAATTTATGTACTAACTGTATTGATGCTACTTTAAATAAAAGTCAATCTGTACAAATTGAACACATTTCACCAAACAACGAGGGGAGAGTTATGCCGACTAACTCGCCTCACGTGTCAGTACCTGCATCTCCCGCTCGGGGGGTGCGTGATATTGTGGCGCCGAGTACATCTGGGCGGCCATTACAAATCACATTACAGGATATGGCTACTGTTATGACTGAAGTTTTGGCTAAATTACCAGAACTAAGAGGTAAGCGTGATCACTCTGGGGTGAGAACAGAGTGCGCTGATAATGTTAGGGCCATGTCAGATACTGCGTCACAACTTGCAGAACATGAGGACGGAGAGCTTCATTCTGCGGCTGACGGTTCTGATCCAAACAGATTGGATTCAGATATTTCAAATTTTAAATTTAAGCTGGAAAACCTCCGTGTATTACTAGGGGAGGTGTTAGCGGCTCTGAATGATTGTAACACAGTTGCAATACCAGAAAAAATGTGTAGGTTGGATAAATATTTTGCGGTACTGTCGAGTACTGACGTTTTTCCTATACCTAAGAGACTTACTGAAATTGTTACTAAGGAGTGGGATAGACCCGGTGTGCCGTTCTCACCCCCTCCGATATTTAGAAAGATGTTTCCAATAGACACCACCACACGGGACTTATGGCAAACGATCCCTAAGGTGGAGGGAGCAGTTTCTACTTTAGCTAAGCGTACCACTATCCCGGTGGAGGATAGCTGTGCCTTTTCAGATCCAATGGATAAAAAGTTAGAGGGTTACCTTAAGAAAATGTTTGTTCAACAAGGTTTTATATTGCAACCCCTTGCATGCATTGCGCCTGTCACGGCTGCAGCAGCATTTTGGTTTGAGTCTCTGGAAGGGACACTTGAATCAGCTCCATTAGATGAGATTACACACAGGCTTAAAGCTCTTAAGTTAGCTAACTCATTTATTTCAGATGCCGTAGTACATTTAACTAAGCTTACGGCTAAGAATTCCGGATTCGCCATTCAGGCGCGCAGAGCACTGTGGCTAAAATCCTGGTCAGCTGACATTACTTCTAAGTCTAAATTACTTAATATACCTTTCAAAGGGCAGACCTTATTCGGGCCCGGATTGAAAGAAATTATCGCTGACATTACAGGAGGTAAAGGCCATGCCCTGCCTCAAGACAGAGCCAAACCTAAGGCTAGACAATCTAATTTTCGTTCCTTTCGGAATTTCAAAGCAGGAACAGCATCAACTTCCTCTGCTCCAAAACAAGAAGGATCTGTTGCTCGCTACAGACAAGGCTGGAGACCTAACCAGTCCTGGAACAAGGGCAAGCAGGCCAGGAAACCTGCTGGTGCCCCTAAAACAGCATGAATTGAGGGTCCCCGATCCGGGAACGGATCTAGTGGGGGGCAGACTTTCTCTCTTCGCCCAGGCTTGGGCAAGAGATGTCCAGGATCCCTGGGCGCTAGAGATAATATCTCAGGGATACCTTCTGGACTTCAAATACTCTCCCCCAAGAGAGAGATTTCATCTGTCAAGGTTGTCAACAAACCAAATAAAGAAAGAGGCGTTTCTACGCTGCGTACAAGAGCTTTTATTAATGGGAGTAATCCATCCAGTTCCACGGTCGGAACAGGGACAAGGGTTTTACTCAAATCTGTTTGTGGTTCCCAAAAAAGAGGGAACTTTCAGGCCAATCCTGGATTTAAAGATCCTAAACAAATTCCTAAGAGTTCCATTGTTCAAAATGGAGACTATTCGGACAATTTTACCCATGATCCAAAAGGGTCAGTACATGACCACAGTGGATTTAAAGGATGCTTACCTTCACATACCGATTCACAAAGATCATTACCGGTATCTAAGGTTTGCCTTTCTAGACAGGCATTACCAGTTTGTAGCTCTTCCATTCGGATTGGCTACGGCTCCGAGAATCTTCACAAAGGTTCTGGGTGCTCTTCTGGCGGTACTAAGACCGCGAGGAATTGCGGTAGCTCCGTACCTAGACGACATTCTGATACAAGCTTCAAGCTTTCAAACTGCCAAGTCTCATACAGAGTTAGTACTGGCATTTCTAAGGTCGCATGGATGGAAGGTGAACGAAAAGAAGAGTTCTCTCTTTCCACTCACAAGAGTTCCCTTCTTGGGGACTCTTATAGATTCTGTAGAAATGAAGATTTACCTGACAGAAGACAGGTTAACAAAGCTTCAAAATGCATGCCGTGTCCTTCATTCCATTCAACACCCGTCAGTAGCTCAATGCATGGAGGTGATCGGCTTAATGGTAGCAGCAATGGACATAGTACCCTTTGCACGCCTACATCTCAGACCGCTGCAATTGTGCATGCTAAGTCAGTGGAATGGGGATTACTCAGACTTGTCCCCTACTCTGAATCTGGATCAAGAGACCAGAAATTCTCTTCTATGGTGGCTTTCTCGGCCACATCTGTCCAGGGGGATGCCATTCAGCAGGCCGGACTGGACAATTGTAACAACAGACGCCAGCCTACTAGGTTGGGGCGCTGTCTGGAATTCTCTGAAGGCTCAGGGACAATGGAATCAGGAGGAGAGTCTCCTACCAATAAACAATCTGGAATTGAGAGCAGTTCTCAATGCCCTTCTGGCTTGGCCCCAGTTAACAACTCGGGGGTTCATCAGGTTTCAGTCGGACAACATCACGACTGTAGCTTACATCAACCATCAGGGAGGGACAAGAAGCTCCCTAGCAATGATGGAAGTATCAAAGATAATTCGCTGGGCAGAGTCTCACTCTTGCCACCTGTCAGCAATCCACATCCCGGGAGTGGAGAACTGGGAGGCGGATTTCTTAAGTCGTCAGACTTTTCATCCGGGGGAGTGGGAACTTCATCCGGAGGTCTTTGCCCAAATACTTCGACGTTGGGGCAAACCAGAGATAGATCTCATGGCGTCTCGACAGAACGCCAAGCTTCCTCGTTACGGGTCCAGATCCAGGGATCCGGGAGCGGTTCTGATAGATGCTTTGACAGCACCTTGGACCTTCGGGATGGCTTATGTGTTTCCACCCTTCCCGATGCTTCCTCGATTGATTGCCAGAATCAAACAGGAGAGAGCATCAGTGATTCTAATAGCGCCTGCATGGCCACGCAGGACTTGGTATGCAGATCTAGTGGACATGTCATCCTGTCCACCTTGGTCGCTACCTCTGAAACAGGACCTTCTGATCCAGGGTCCCTTCAAACATCAAAATCTAATTTCTCTGAAGCTGACTGCTTGGAAATTGAACGCTTGATTTTATCAAAACGTGGTTTTTCTGAGTCAGTTATTGATACCTTAATACAGGCTAGGAAGCCTGTTACCAGAAAGATTTACCATAAGATATGGCGCAAATACTTATATTGGTGCGAATCCAAGAGTTACTCATGGAGTAAGGTTAGGATTCTGAGGATATTGTCTTTTCTACAAGAAGGTTTAGAAAAGGGTTTATCCGCTAGTTCCTTAAAGGGACAGATTTCAGCTCTGTCCATTCTTTTACACAAACGTCTGTCAGAAGTTCCGGACGTTCAAGCTTTTTGTCAGGCTTTAGCTAGGATCAAGCCTGTGTTTAAAACTGTTGCTCCACCATGGAGTTTGAACTTAGTTCTTAATGTTTTACAGGGGGTTCCGTTTGAACCCCTTCATTCCATTGATATCAAGTTGTTATCTTGGAAAGTTCTGTTTTTAATGGCGATTTCCTCGGCTCGAAGAGTCTCTGAGTTATCTGCCTTACATTGTGATTCTCCTTATCTGATTTTTCATTCAGACAAGGTAGTTCTGTGTACTAAACCTGGGTTCCTACCTAAGGTGGTCACTAACAGGAATATCAATCAAGAGATTGTGGTTCCATCTTTGTGTCCTAATCCTTCTTCGAAAAAGGAACGTCTGCTACACAATCTAGATGTAGTCCGTGCCCTGAAATTTTATCTACAGGCAACTAAGGATTTTCGACAAACGTCTTCCCTGTTTGTCGTTTATTCTGGTCAGAGGAGAGGTCAAAAAGCTTCGGCTACCTCTCTCTCCTTTTGGCTTCGTAGCATAATACGGTTAGCCTATGAGACTGCTGGACAGCAGCCTCCTGAAAGAATTACAGCACATTCTACTAGAGCTGTGGCTTCCACTTGGGCCTTTAAGAATGAGGCTTCTGTTGAACAGATTTGCAAGGCTGCAACTTGGTCTTCTCTTCATACTTTTTCCAAATTTTACAAATTTGACACTTTTGCTTCTTCGGAGGCTGTTTTTGGGAGAAAGGTTCTTCAGGCAGTGGTTCCTTCCATATAAAGAGCCTGCCTGTCCCTCCCGTCATCCGTGTACTTTAGCTTTGTTATTGGTATCCCATAAGTAATGGATGATCCGTGGACTGGATACACTTAACAAGAGAAAACATAATTTATGCTTACCTGATAAATTTATTTCTCTTGTAGTGTATCCAGTCCACGGCCCGCCCTGTCACTTTAAGGCAGGTAATTTTTCCATTAAACTACAGTCACCACTGCACCCTATGGTTTTCCTTTCTCTGCATGTTTTCGGTCGAATGACTGGTAATGGCAGTTAGGGGAGGAGCTATATAGCAGCTCTGCTGGGTGAATCCTCTTGCACTTCCTGTTGGGGAGGAGTTAATATCCCATAAGTAATGGATGATCCGTGGACTGGATACACTACAAGAGAAATAAATTTATCAGGTAAGCATAAATTATGTTTTTGTTTCATTATATGTTCTTGACTGAATGTATTGATAGGATATAAAAATGAATCTGCTTGTGAAGTATATTGCTTGAAGTTGTTATGTGAACATACTTATCTTTTACATGTACTTTAAGAACACTTTTATAATATTGAAAGCAAGTGTCAGGTCATATTGACTCTCAGGCAGTTGGTTTAGGAATTAATTTTACATATTAACATAATTTAAAGCTTGATGCTGTCAGGGCTTCTTGTTAAAGTGACACAAAACCTAAAATGTTACTTTCATGATTCAGATAGAGCATACAATTGTAAACAGCATTCCAATTTACTTCAGTTATCAAACTTGATTAATTCTCTTGTTATCCTTTGTTGAAGGATCAGCAATTCAATACTGGGAGCTAACAGAACACAACGGGTGAGCCAATGACAGGAGACATATATGTGCAGTCACCAATCAGGAGCTAGCTCCCAGTAGTGCGTTGCTACTCCCAAACCTACCTAGGTATGCTTCTGAACAAAGTGCATTTGAAAGTTGTTATTGCATTCTTTTTCTTAATCATGAAAGAAACATTTTGTGTTTCATATTCCTTAGATTAGGCAGATATGGAAATTTTCTAAGTGTCCAACAGTGTTTTTCAAATGCTGTTAGTATGCATCAATTTTGCATATAATATATGGATAGTACATAAATGTCAGCTAGATTACGAGTTATGCGCGCTATAGGGAAATTAACGAATGCAACAAAAGTTGCGTTATTTAACCCCCTATAGAGCAGCCATTGCAAGTTTTTAAAAACCCGACTTGTGCGTGCGATATGGTGCTTTTAAGCTCCATAGCACAGCAAAAACAAGCGCTGTTTTGACGTGCTCGTGCACGCTTTCCCCATAGACATCAATGGGGAGAGCGGTTTAGAAAAAAGTCTAACACCTGCGATCGCGGAATGAAAAGCTTCGTAATGCAGCCCCATTGATGTCTATAGGGAAAAAAAATAACGTTTAAACCTAACACCCTAACAGAAACCCCAAGCCTAAACCCCCCTAATCTGCCCCCCACCGACATCGCCAGTACCTACATAATGTTATTAACCCCTAATCTGCTGCCCCGATATCGCCACCACATAAATAAAACGATTAACCCCTAATCTGCCGTTCCCGATATCGCCACCACTATACTAAAGTTATAAACCCCTATTCCCCTGCACCCCTGCATCGCACACGCTATAATACATCTATTAACCCCTAAACTGCTGCTCCCCGACATTGTTGCAACTAAATAAAGCTATTAACCTCTAAACCTCTGGCTTCCCACATCACTACCAAAAAATAAATCTATTTACCCCTAAACCGCCAGCCCCCCACATCGCAAAAATCTAAATTAAACTATTAACCCCTACACCTACCCCTAAACCTAATGTAACCCTAACCCCCTCCTTTAACATAATTACAACATAGCTAAATTAAACTTACAATTATTAACTAAATAATTCCTAAACTAAATTCAAACTTACCTGTGAAATACAACCTAAGCTAGCTACAATATAACTAATAATTATATTGTAGCTAGCTTAGGTTTTATTTTTATTTCACATGTAAGTTTGTATTTATTTTAACTAGGTAGACTAGTTAGTAAATAGTTATTTAGTTATTAACTATTTAATAACTACCTAGTTAAAATAAATACAAACTTACATGTGAAATAAAACCTAAGCTACCTTACACTAAAACCTAAAAAGACAAAAAATAAAAACACTAAAATTGCAAAAAAATAAAAAACCTACCATTACAAACAAAAAAATAATCAAATTAATAAAAAAAAATAAAAACCCACCCCAAAATAAAAAAGCCGAATCTAGAATAAACTACCAAGGACCCTTAAAAGGGCCTTTTGGGGGCCCTTAAAAGGCATTTTGTAGGGCATTGCCCTAAAGTTAACAGCTCTTTTGCTACATAAACAAACAAACACCCCCTAACAGTATACAACCCCCCACCCATAGACTACCAAGGGCCTTTAAAAGGGCCTTTTGTAGGGCATTGCCCTAAAGTTAACAGCTCTTTTGCTACAAAAAAAAATAAATACCCCCTAACATTATACAAACCCCCACCCCCCAAAACCACAAAATAAAATAAAAGCTAATCTACCCATTGCCCTGAAAAGGGCATTTGTATGGGCAATTTCAAGAAAGCAAAATTCAACGATTTAAGGAAATCATTAAATAATATAAATTGGGACAATGTATTTTCTAATAAAAATACAGAGGATAAATGGATAATATTTAAAAATGTGTTAAATAAATATACATATCAATACATACCATATGGTTATAAAAATAAAAATAAAAAAACTAAGCCGTTATGGCTAAATAAAAATGTGTTAAAAGAAATTAGGAAAAAACGTAGGGCATTTAAATTATTAAAAGAAAATAGTACAGACTCAGCATACAATATTTATAAGGAATGTAACAAAGCATGCAAAAAAGCAATCAAATTAGCCAAAATTGAAAATGAAAAATTAATTGCCAAGGATTCTAAGTCTAACCCTAAAAGGTTCTTTAAGTACATAAATAGCAAAAAGTCTAAGAAGGATAATATAGGTACATTAAAATGTGTGGAGGGTAGCATGATAAATAATGACAGGGAGAAGGCTGAGGTACTAAACCAGTTTTTTTCTTCAGTATACACAAGAGAGGAACCATTGAATGATACTTTGGAACAGAATAGAACATGCCAGTCCATACCACTAACTGGGTTTTGTTTAGAGGATATCAGGAAAAAACTAAAAAATATTAAGGTAAATAAAACTCCAGGCCCAGATGGAATACACCCAAGGGTGTTAAGTGAACTTAGCACTGTTATAGACAAACCTTTACTCTTAATTTTTCAAGACTCATTATCCTCAGGCATGGTACCCCAGGATTGGCGTAAAGCTGATGTGGTGCCACTCTTCAAAAAGGGAAGCAGGGATGATCCAGGAAGCTATAGACCAGTTAGTCTGACATCAATAGTGGGGAAGATATTTGAAGGGATTATAAGGGATTATATTGATGAGCATATTCGTGTAAACAAGATTATGAGTTCTAATCAGCATGGCTTTAGGAGAAATAGATCATGTCAAACTAATCTAATTAGATTCTACGAGGAAGTAAGTAAAAATATAGATAAAGGGGAATCAGTTGATGTGATATACTTAGATTTTGCAAAGGCATTTGATACAGTGCCACATGAGAGATTAATGCACAAAATTAAGGGACTGGGAATAGCTGAAAATGTTAGCTCATGGATAAATAACTGGATAAAAGATAGGGAGCAACGAGTAGCAGTAAATGGATCATACTCAGATTGGACAAAGGTAATCAGTGGCGTCCCCCAGGGATCAGTACTGGGCCCTGTTCTTTTTAATATTTTTATAAATGACTTGGAGCAAGGATTAAATAGCGACATCTCTATTTTTGCAGATGATACTAAGTTAAGTAAGGTCATTAGGTCAGAGCAGGATGAACTCTCTTTGCAAAGGGATTTGCTAAAATTAGAACTATGGGCAAGTGAATGGAAAATGAGATTTAATACGGAAAAATGTAAGGTTCTACATTTTGGAAGTAAAAATAAGCAGGCTATGTATTTTTTAAATGGGACAAGACTTAGCCAAACACAGGAGGAAAGGGATTTGGGAGTAGTAATAGATAACAAGCTAAAGATGAGTGCACAATGCAGGGCAGCGGCTTCAAAGGCTAATAAGATACTAGCATGTATTAAAAGAGGCATTGATTCAAGGGAGGAAAGCATAATTCTGTCATTATATAAAGCCCTGGTAAGACCTCACCTTGAGTTTGGAGTGCAGTTCTGGGGACCGATTGCTAAAAAAGATATTGCAGAACTAGAAAAAGTTCAGAGAAGGGCCACAAAGCTAATAAGGGGATTGGAGAAATTAACCTATGAGGAGAGGCTAGCCAAACTGGGTCTGTTCTCTTTAGAAAAAAGGCGCTTGAGAGGTGACATGATTACTTTATATAAATATATTCAAGGCCCATATACAGAGATGGCAGAAGCTCTTTTTATTCCAAGAAAATTGGTTCTGACAAGAGGTCATAATTTAAGGTTGGAGGAAAGGAGATTTAATCTCCTGCAACGGAAACGTTTTTTCACTGTAAGAGCAATAAAATTGTGGAACTCATTACCAAAGGAGGTAGTGAATGCCAATACCATAGATACATTTAAAAATAGTCTGGATAAATTTCTGTATATAAACAAAATTCATGGATATGATTGCTAGTATTAAATGGGTCACATTTTAATGGGGTTATTTAAGCTTAACTGGAGCTTTTTGTAAGTATTTTAGATTTGTATAGGTTGAACTCGATGGACTTCAGTCTTTTTTCAACCTTATCTACTATGTATGTTACTATGTATTGCCCTTAAAAGGGCATTTAGCTCTTTTGCTGCACAAGCCCTAATCAAAAAATAAAAACCCACCCCAAAATAAAAAAAAAATACATTACACAAATAACAAATTATCAAACATTACAAAAAATATTCTTATTCTAATACCCATTTAAAAAAAACACCACAAAATAAAAACATAATCTAGAATAAACTACTAAGTTAAACAGCTCTTTTACCTGTAAAAAAAATACAAACCCCCACTAACATTACAAACCCCCACCCCCCCAAACCCACAAAATAAAAAAAACTATCTAAAAAATCAGGGCTACCCATTGCCCTGATAAGGGCATTTAGCTCTTTTGCTGCCCAAACCCTAATCTAAAATAAAAACCCACCCAAAAAAACCTTAAAAAACGCCTAAAACTAACCCCCGGCGATCCACTTACAGTTTTTGATGTCCCGCTTGAACGATCTTCATCTCGGCAGCGAAGTCCTCATCCAGGCGGCGAGAAGTCTTCATCCAGGCGGCGTCTTCAATCCTCATCCCTGCGGCGAAGTCTCCATCCAAGCAGTGAGAAGTCTTCATCCATGCAGCCTCTTCAATCTTCATCCAGGCGGCATCTTCTATCTTGATTCCGGCGGCGCGGAGCGGGTCCATCCTGAAGACATCCAGCGCGGAGCATCTTCTTCATACGGTCGCCGCCGTACAATAAATCTTCAATGCAAGATACGCAATTCAAGATGGCATCCCTTGCATTCCTGTTGGCTGAGAAATTTGAATCAGCCAATAGGAATTAGAGCTGCTAGAATCCTATTGGCTGATCAGATCAGCCAATAGAATTTAATTAGCTCTCATTCTATTGGCTGATTCTAATCAGCCAATAGAATGAGAGCTGCTTAAATCCTGGATGAAGATTGAAAAAGCCGCCTGGATGAAGACTTCTCGCCGCTTGGATGAGGACTTCGTCAATGTGATGATGAAGATTGAAGAGGCCGTCTGGATGAAGACTTCTCGCCACTTGGATGAGTACTTCGCCGCCGGAATGAAGATTGAAGAGGCCACCTGGATGAAGACTACTCGCCGCTTGGGTGAAGATCGTTCAAGCGGGACTTCAAAAACTGTAAGTGGATCTTCAGGGGTTAGTGATAGTTTTTTTAAGGTTTTTTTGGGTGGGTTTTTTAGTTTAGGGTATTGGGCATCAAAAGAAGTAAATGCCCTTTTCAGGGCAATGGGTAGATTAGGGTTTTTTTTAGAGTTAGGTTTTTTTATTTTGGGGGGTTGGTTTGTTGGTGGGTTTTACTGTTGGGGGGTCTTTGTATTTTTTTTTACAGGTAAAAGAGCTGTTTAACTTAGGGCAATGCCCTACAAAAGGCCCTTTTAAGGGCTATTGGTAGTTTATTGTAGGCTAGGTTTTTTTATTTTGGGTGGACTGTTTTATTTTGATAGGGCTATTAGATTAGGTGTAATTCTTTTTATTTTGGATAATTTCGTTTGTTATTTTACGTAATTTCGAAATCTGTTGGCGCTCTACAAATACCTGCTAATAATAATAATAATAAATGTTATTTTTTGTAATTTAGTCTTTTTTATTTTTTGTAATTAGATACTTTTTAATTTTTATAGTAGTGTTAGGATTTTTTTATTGTGTATTTTAGTTTAATTGGTAGTTAGTTTAATTTTAGTCTAATAATTATATTAGTTTGATTGTTAGTTTAAACTTAGTTTTTTTAATTTGACAGGTAAATTTGAATTTCATTTAAACTAGGAAAATTGTAATTTTAATCTAAAGTTAGGTTTAGGGGTTACTAGTTTAATTTAGTTTATTGCAATGTGGGAGGCTTTTGGTTTAGGGGTTAATAGTTTATTTTAATATATTTTGTTGTGGGGGGGCTTGCGGTTTAGTGGCGGCAGTGTAGGGCTTAATAACTTAAGTACAGTGGGGTGGACAGCATATTAGGGGTTAATAATAATTAAATAGTGTTTGCGATGCGGGAGGGAGACAGTTTAGGGGTTAATAACTTTAGTATAGTGGCGGCGATGTCGGGGAGCGACGGAATAGGGGTTAATAATTATTTTTAGTGGCGGCGATGTCTGGAGCGGCTGATTAGGGGTTAATAACTTTAATATGGTGTTTGCGATGTGGGAGGGCCTCTGTTTAGGGGTTTATATATATATATATTATATATATATATACTGTACCCCAGGACATACTTGAAAACGAGAGAAATCTCAATGTATCCTTCCTGGTAAAATATTTTATAAATAAAATAAAAATAAATAAAATAATAGGTAGTTTATGGGTGTTTAGTGCACTCTGCAGCAGTTTAGTTATGAGTTTTATGTAACAGATGTGTAGTGTAAAACTCATAACTACTACTCTCAGATGGCGTTATGGATCTTGTTGCTTTGGGTGTAACGCAGGTTTTTTAGCCTCACCGCAGAACTCGGAATGGCGGCGCTATGGGAATCCCATGAAAAAACGTAATTTTTACGAGTGCGGGACTGACTTTGCGTTACAGGCTAAAAGGCTTGCAATACAGCTATACTGACAAGAATTGTAATGGCGGCGGTGCTGTTTTAACACTGAAATTACCATTTTTTCAGCGTTAAAACACAAACACACAACTCGTAATCTAGCTGTGTATTTGTTATCAAAAAATATTTCTTACTCACCGTAAATTTAAAAAAATTCTAAACCAAATAAAAATTTATATTTTATTCAGTATAAAGCAAATATAGCTACTTTTTATAACTCCGTTTTTTTAACCTACTTTGTACATATTGAGGTCGATCACAGTCTATCTGAGATTTTTGTTTCCCAACTGAGGGCCAGATTAAAAGTGAAGTGGTATTTAAAGCTCCCGCTCGAACGTTAACTCCGCCAGAAGTAAGCTTTTTGCACACGCCGGGTAGAGCTTGTTTTACATGTAAAAAAGTCAAAAGTAACCTGACGCGCTTAAAAAGCCAAAATTAGAATATCGCACGCGCAATAATGCATTCCCCCATAGAATTAAATAGAGCAAAAAAATGGGGAAAAACCTAACTTTCTATTTGTGCGCAAACCCGATCGCATATTCTCAAGTGTGCTAACCTGAGATGAAAATATGAATATCTCACACTCCAATGTTCTTCATATAGAAGAATGTGTTCTATTTATTCATAAATACATATATACAGTATATATATATATATATATATATATATATATATATGTAACAGATGTAAATGCACTCTCAGGACTTTCACAAACTTCTTTATTGGAACGTTTTCGGGGGTTCACAACCCCTTCATCAGCATAAACACATAGACAAAACTCAAACAATTTATAGTGTTTCAAATATCACTCACCAAACAAGTGTTACTCCAAAGTGCGCCAATTCACGAGCGTGGAACGCATCTTGCGTTCCACAGTGCTAACGCCTACCGGAAGTGATGCTGTCTCACTTCCGGTTTCGTGACTTTGTTATTTATTAAGCATACAAGCTATGCCAAGTGTTTCGTTAACAAATAGTGACTCATACACAATAGTGTGTAAAGTGTTATAGATAAACAATTGCTGTCACAAACTTAAGTGTAGTGAATGAAATTAGTTAGATCACCGTAATAATATCCCAAGCCGGCCGATTATGTGCCATTGTGTATATGGGTCTCCATGGCAACTGTAGTCATGGTTGTATTAAACAATAATAAATCGTGTCTCAACACTGTGATTAATTGAATAGTGTAGCACACAAGTGTATGTGAAAATATGTGATAATCATTCTTAATCACATCTATGCATAATGAAATAATGCAATTGTTTGTATACATACATAAATAGATAGGTACAAACTTAGATTTATATACAAAAAGTGGAGATTCTTGCTGAGCTTGTTACCCATTAATAATGTGAAACGACTTTATGTGTTCGATGGATACTTATCCTGGCTGTACGTCTACAGTATCTATTCCCAATGGTATATTAATGTGTATTTCAATGGAATATGAAAATGGGTAATATAATAAAAATCAAAGTGGGGGCAAAATAATTGCCAATCCCAGAAGTGATTTATATATATACCTCAATGCGTCTGTCCTATGTTTAAAGCCACACTCATATATAAAGCCAACATAAAAATGGATATAGAGATATTCACCTAATCTTACTGTGAAGAACAGTGAGATCTCAAGGGCACAGACTGACATAGATTATCAGGCTTAATTAGAGAGATATACGTACTAACATATGTCAATTAATGGTATGTACTTTTACCCAAAATTGGAGAGATGCCTCAATGTATTTCTAGTAAAAAATGCCATATTATATCTATGGAACAAATCATAGTAATGCATTAATAGTAGAGATAAATATTGTATGCATCTGGTATAGATTCATCATGATCACATATACACACAGAAATAGGCTGGACCAACTTGTGAGGGTCCAAGTATGTTCAAATGAAGCCACACAGTGACTCAAGATTGTCCATCTTGTTACTCCCTCACATTAAGGGGTATATCAATGAATTCCCAATCTAAGGTCTAAGGTGCATAAGTAGGTAACTATACCTCAGGGGCCAGGCTTCCACAAACAGAGATGAGAGCTATCACTTCCACTAAGTTGTGTCGTAAGCGCCAGCCACCCCTACTCATAAGAGCAATGGGGCTGGAAGCTACATGTAGCCACAATATCCCTGGGTTGTACCCCGAGTATGTAGCACTACCCTGTGGGATCATATGAGATTTTTGAAATCTGGGGTGGTGTTTAATCCCCCTGGATGTATGGTTCCAAGTTTGAAGATCCACTGAGCTTCACGTTTAAGCAGTATTTTGCTCCTATCTCCTCCTCTGTCCAATGGGGGTATGTGGTCAATGAGGATGTAACGTATAGAGGAAACAGCGTGGCCTTGCTTGGCACAATGGCGTGCCACAGGTTGTTCAATTAATCACAGTGTTAAGACACGATTTATTATTGTTTAATCCAACCATGACTACAGTTGCCATGGAGACCCATATACACAATGGCACATGATCGGCCGGCTTGGGATATTATTACGGCGATCTAACTAATTTCATTCACTACACTTAAGTTTGTGACAGCAATTGTTTATCTATAACACTTTACACACTATTGTGTATGAGTCACTATTTGTTAACGAAACACTTGGCATAGCTTGTATGCTTAATAAATAACAAAGCCGCGAAACCGGAAGTGAGATAGCATCAGTTCCGGTAGGCGTTAGCACTGTGGAATGCAAGATGCGTTCCACGCTCGTGAATTGGCGCACTTTGGAGTAACACTTGTTTGGTGAGTGATATTTGAAACACTATAAATTGTTTGAGTTTTGTCTATGTGTTTATGCTGATGAAGGGGTTGTGAACCCCGAAAACGTTCCAATAAAGAAGTTTGTGAAAGTCCTGAGAGTGCATTTACATCTGTTACATATGCTTTCTATATTTGCACACAGGCTATTGTCTCTTGGTGGGCTGAACTGGAAATTGGTTGGATATATATATATATCTATTTAAAAATACATAGAACATATTCTGCTATGTGCAGAACATTGGACTGTGGAATATTTACAGTAAATGCATATTTAAAACCTTTATTAAAAATGAATATTGCATAAATACGTTTTTAAATGTTTTCAACTACTTAACTTCAAATGGCTCCAAGGCGCTTATATATATGTATACATATGTATTTCTGTGTTTATATGTGTATATATGTCTTTAAGTATGTACATATAGAAACCAAAAAAATACATAAATACATATGTACACACATTTAGACATGTATTATTTATGTATCTCTGTTAAAGCCCATTGCAGCCTCATATTTTTGAGCCACTATAACTTTTTTGTGCAACACAGATAGTGTTATTATGAGTGTAACTGTACTTTGTAATGTATTTTTGATGTGTTTTGTTACTCCTTTTTGTTTTGCAAAACAGCTATTAAGAGCTCTGCGGACGTGCTATACTGATGAGTGTTAACTTCAATTACGCTCAAGTGATCGCATTTACTTTCATCTTGTAATATGAGCAATAAAGCCTGATGCATGCAAACACACAATAAATCCCTTAAGGGATAAACCTCCTATTACGTCTTCCTTGTACCCACATGACTTAAAAGGAATAACATACTTAACAATAAGTTAGATGAAATAAAAACACTTGACAACCAGTTAAATGGGCAAAAGACCGGTCACGGTCGCATTTATTAACACATAAGCCTTTAAAACTAGGCCTATGTAAATATGCCAACTAGGCAACTAAAGACTTCGAATAGGAGAACTGTAACAGTTCTTCGCTGGTGGCGGCAATGAACTAGCTAAAATTAACCCCTACTAGCAGACGGTCAGAGCCCTACACGGTGTGTGCAGTGTGGCACGATAGCCACACCCAATTGGCGAGGAGAGAGAGCTGTAAGCTGAGAGAGGTATTTGCCTAAGATTTGTAGGGGGGAGGAACCCCTAGGTCGGCACCTAGTGAGTGTCACCTCCCCCATCCCATGACATCACTCATCTCTCTCCCCGCCCGCTCTCTGGGCCCTGACCGACCGCCAGCTAGGGCATATACGACCAGCCCAGTAAGGCGACCCCCCAGGTACGAGTCGTAAAACACGCTCCTGGAGGGTGGAAGACTAACTTACCCCCTGGTCTTACTGAGCTAGTTCAATTAAACCTACCCACGCCAGGGTGAGCCCTCAACAACCCTAAGCCGCCACGTCTTCATCCAGGGTCGGGTGGGCGGGAAAAATTCTTCCTTGAAGTCTGGAACCAGGAACAAAAGAGGGCTGGATTCACTGCAGTCAGGACCTATAAAGGTAAGCAGAAACACCCGCCCCCCTTCTTGCAACAATGTAACATCTAGTACCTTCCAGACTTCAACTCAGTTATCCCTTAATTTTGTTACATGCCCATTAGAGGGCCCTCCACTTCCATAAGGGATAAACCTCCTATTACGTCTTCCTTGTACCCACATGACTTAAAAGGAATAACATACTTAACAATAAGTTAGATGAAATAAAAACACTTGACAACCAGTTAAATGGGCAAAAGACCGGTCACGGTCGCATTTATTAACACATAAGCCTTTAAAACTAGGCCTATGTAAATATGCCAACTAGGCAACTAAAGACTTCGAATAGGAGAACTGTAACAGTTCTTCGCTGGTGGCAGCAATGAACTAGCTAAAATTAACCCCTACTAGCAGACGGTCAGAGCCCTACACGGTGTGTGCAGTGTGGCACGATAGCCACACCCAATTGGCGAGGAGAGAGAGCTGTAAGCTGAGAGAGGTATTTGCCTAAGATTCGTAGGGGGGAGGAACCCCTAGGTCGGCACCTAGTGAGTGTCACCTCCCCCATCCCATGACATCACTCATCTCTCTCCCCGCCCGCTCTCTGGGCCCTGACCGACCGCCACAAGAGCCAACCACCTCTTGCCGCCACAACTGACAAGCTCTTACCATATATATTAACTTCATAACAACACAACCTTAATTTCAAAACATATAAATTCAAACAACCATTAACAATGCTTTCCTAATATCTCCCAGAAAAATGTCCAAGCCCACCTCTGTCAGGTGAACCCCATCAGGGCGATAGAGAGCTTTGTTGTCAGCCGTCAACTCGTCATGCCTAATGGCAAAACCACCTAACGCCGTGACCGACCGCCCCAACTCCCTATTCAGCTTCTTCCTCACGTTATACGCTGCCCTCTGATTTACAATGTACCTCCAACGCAGTCGTGCAACTACGTTGGACCACCCAATCTGTACCTCAGGAAGCCAAGCACAGATCCAGCGTATGTCAGAAGCCATCTTTTGAATTAAATCCAAAACAGGAACGGACCCCATGTCGTTCCCCCCCAGGTGTAGCACAATAATGTGAGGCTTTCCCCACCGCCTGTGTGCATCCTGTAGCAAGGTGGGCAACTCATCCCAAGTTAAGCCCCTGCGCCCTAGCCATCGCACATTAGCTCTGGATGCCGCCAATCCCAATTGCTGCCCGTCTGGCCGCTGCGACGCCCTGATGGACGCCCAGTGCACGAAGGAATGCCCCACTATCCACACCCGTTTCGCGGGGGCATTCATGCCTGAAAACATATGATACAGAAAACTAAGCGAACCATGTCTACCATTGTTTCCCAAACACCACACAATCATCAAATCATGACCCCCCATTAATCAACTTGAGAAACCCAGCCTACATGGGTTCGTCCCCCAAAGGGCGAATATATGCTTTAAAACGACCCGACTTCCACCGCCCCAATTTCTTGATATCTGATTCAGGAACACCCCTGGTCGCCGCAGAGGTGGCAGCCCCAATTCTAAAGGAATGGGACGCAATCCGCGACGGATCCAGCCCGGCAGCAGCCGCTGCCTTGGCCAAGACCCTTTTAAATTGAAACAACGATAACGCGGACCCATCTTCATGAATAAATAACTGCCGAAAACCCTGTGGTTGAAGCCGGCAGTAATCGTTAAAACTCCTAACCGGGCAACATTCAGGGAATTCGTTCTCACCTAGCACGAGCCAAGCTCCCTTGCCTTCCGGATCCGTCTTGGACCTAGGCACTAGAAGCAGCAGCCCATCTTCCGATGTCCGCACATGCTCCCATTGTATCCCACCATACGTATCCCTCCTTGACGCAGCCACAAGTTCGCCGACCCTCAACGCCCCAGCCAGGGCGAACGAGAAGGCCGCCCTAAACAGGGCCGCCTCGAACAAGGATGAGCACACTGACTGCAGTGTGCCCACCAGTTCGCGCAATCGTAGAGGTGTGATAGGTTCTCTACGGTCTTTTTCCCGTGGGGACATCCGCCCCCAACCCTTCATTACTTGCTTCACTAGAAAGGACCGTGAAAAATCCGCAATCCCTAACGCTTTATTGAAGAATGCCACGGCAGTAAGCCTGCTCTGAGCAGACAGCCTGGATACTCCCTGACTATGTAACCCCGCAAGCCAGTCAAGCATCTGTACCTGCGTAGCCGACTCTACGGTAAACCCCTGTTGGCAGACGAAGCAGACCCACGATCTCCAGTGCTTCTCATATGCACACCACGTCTTGGGAGCCAAGGACGCCCTTATCAGTGGGAGGACACTTCCCCAACCCCCGCCATCTGCCAAAGAAAAGGGGGGCAATTTAGACCGGTTCTCGCGGCCCCTGGCGCCACCCTCCTAAACTGACCCCATTGAAATCTGGACAGAGCATCTGCTACGATGTTTCTAACGCCCGGCACATGTCGTGCCGTGAAACGCACATTCAACTGCAAACAACGCAACACCAGGTGTCGTAAGTACGTAACCACCCTGGGCGAAGAGGCAGATAGCCTATTTATGGCAAAGACAACACTCATGTTGTCTGACCAAAAAATCACCGCCTGATTGGCCAGCCTATGGCCCCAGAGTTCGACCGCTACAATGATTGGGAAAATTTCCAACAACGTTAGGTTTCTGGTTAAACCAGCAGAAACCCAATCCACCGGCCAAGGAGCCGCGCTCCAATCGCCATTGAAATAAGCCCCATACCCAAAACCGCCCGCCGCATCAGTAAATAGATGAAGCGATTGATTGGACCTAGGGCCTTCCTGCCAAATGCAGACACCATTGAATTTCTTTAGAAATTCCTCCCATACCGCGAGATCTTCTCTCATCCCTGCGGACACCCTAACCCGGGAACCCCTCCCCTTCGGGCCTTGCAGTTGACTCTCAAGCCTCCTGTTGAATACCCTTCCCATGGGTATAGCCCTACCAGCGAAATTAAGGAGACCCAGCAAGGACTGCAGTTCCTTAATTGAAATCGAATCCGCTTTGCGCACAGACAAAACCACCTGCAACAGGCGGTCGACTTTGTCCTGTGGCAACCTACAAACCGCAGCCTCAGTATCGATTTCGATACCAAGGAACGTAAGGCGCGGGCAGGGACCCTGAGTCTTATCCTCTGCCAGAGGCACCCCGAATCTACCCATCATGTCCTGCATGATGACCATCATGCGTGAGCATTCGTCCGAATCTGCCCTACCTACCAGCAGGAAGTCATCCAGGTAGTGGGCCACGGCCCCACCCCCAGAAGCCCTCTGCACCACCCAGTGTAGAAAGGAACTAAAACACTCGAACAAGGCGCATGATAGCGAGCAACCCATGGGAAGACATTTGTCTACATAGAAAGCCCCATCCACTTTCATACCCATCAGCCGGAATGCTGATGGGTGCAGGGGCAGCAGACGAAAAGCGGACTCGATGTCCAATTTCGCCATTAGAGCCCCAGCTCCCTTACCCCTGACGGTCCCCAGAGCGTCATCAAATGACTGGTAGTGGACCGAACTCAATTCCGAATCGATGGCATCGTTAACCGACCCCCCTTTCGGGAACGACAAGTGATGGATAAGCCGAAACTTGCCAGTGTCCTTCTTGGGGACTACCCCTAAAGGGGACACCACTAAGTCGGGCAGCGGCCGGGCTCCGAAAGGGCCCGCTACCCTGCCCAACGCCATTTCTTTATTCAGTTTGTCCCGTACTACTTCCGGGAATTCGTAAGCCGACTTAAGGTTCCTGTGAACCACAGAACCCAAGACATCACCCCCCACCGGGATCCTAAATCCCTCCTGCAACCCAGACCTAATCAGCAGAGCTGCTTCTTGGTCCGGGTAAAGAGCCAGCCAAGGCTCCATGGCCGTTAATCTAAGTGGGGTTGGGGCCCTTATACCCAGGGCCCCCTCTGGATGCCGGCTTGTCATTGCCGGAGTCCCTCCGCTTGATGCAATCCGCCCCCGCATGAGGTCCGCCACAGAATTTGCAGATGTGACGAAAGGAACAACTAGCCCCCCTGTCACATTGCTTATCCTGGAATTTCCAGCATTCTCTGCCGCGTCGTTTCTGCCTCTGGGCAACTCTACTAGCCCCTTGTCGAGGGGCAGGGGTGCTCCCCGCACCCCCTTCCAACCCCAGCTTGGACCAAAGGTCAATATCCTTAGTACCAAAGTGCAGGAGGGGGTTACCCACCATTTTCCTGCGGAAGGCCATGTCATACTCCCGCCACGCACCTTCCTTAAACCTAGCCCGTATATCGTCAATGGTATCTTCGTATTTAAATAAGTTATGCCCTTGTGAGGGCCACTTATCTATATAACACGTGGCCAATACCCTAAAGCAACGGTGCCACTCCTCGAACGTCTCTGGCCTCTGGACCTTCTTTGGTCCTGTGCCGTCCGCCGCGCGTTCCCTAGCCCTACACGACTCGGGGGACAATTCAAAAATGTTGACATAACGCCCATCTTGAATTTTCTTGACCACCTTAGATTTTAGGTGACCATATAGGGAGTGAACCAAACACGGGTAAGTGTCCCCGTGAGACGCCACTTTCCTAGACACAGGAGGCCCTCCCATGCCCGGTAACCCCAGGGGGGGCTCCTGCGCTATCGGAATTATGTGACTACTCTGTGCTCTAAGGTCTTTCCCCTTCACCTGCGCAGCAACCAGCTTTTTTATCATCTTAAACATCTCCTTCTGGCCTTTTCCCACTAAGCCTAAATCACCCTCACTCTCTGATCCCGACTCACTAGAGGATGAACCCAGCTCTACATGTGCAGATGTGTGTAAGAGAAACTCACCGCTGGGGGCCAGTGGGGGCGCAGATCCTGCAGGCGACTGTTGATGTCTGTCCTCTGTGGTAGCCAGCGATGAAGCAGCAAGCGGCACCGTCCCTTGCTGTGACGCAGATGCCATAGCTGGAACCGCCGGATCCATCTGGAAACCCTGTGAAAACAAGACATTTTGGGGAGTACTCCGCGTGGATGGCAGGACCCCTGGGGGGTTTCCACCCTGATCCCCAGACAGACAGACCCCAAGCGCAGCAGCCACCGCCCTCCTGATGATCACTTCAGTACCACTGGCAATCTGGCCCTGTGGCCCACTCATACTCTCACTCACAGCAGCCCGCCTTACACCAGGGGACACCTGCCTATTGCCATCCCTTGCAACTTGACCCCCAGAAGCAGTGCCAGCCACATCCAAATATTCAGTATCCCCAGCTGAATCCCCTTGCCTAGCCACAGTTATCCCCCTGTGGACACCCGTAAGTAATCTGGGTTGGGCAGCTCGCCCGGAAATCACACCTCTGCCCCTTTTTCTCAACGCAGCTCTCCTACCTCCAGCAGACTTACTCGATGCCTTGCCACACATACCCCCAGAGCTACCACTCGCACGCGCCCCAGGTGCCCCGTCACCCTCACGGAGCCTCCCCAACTCACTAGTGTGTGCTCCGTGAGGTGACCTGCTCCTGCCTTCCTTGCCGCGATCTCTGCTGCGGCCGCGCTCCTCCCTGTCTGAGCCATCACTCAGGGAGGATGCGCGCGACGCGACGCCGGAAGGGGCGGGGCTACGGCCCGACGCACGCATGGGCTCATGGAGAGCCCTGACCACGTGGGCGCCCCGCTCTCCGGCCTGCAACGCTGGTCCACCACCCAGACCTCCCGGGGACAAGTTCCCCGCAAGCGCCTGAGCCAAGGAAAAGACGGATGCTAAGGCCTCCGGCGGAAGGGATGAGAGCTGCTGCCATGACACCTGCCCGGCAGCAGCTTGGCCCGGTAGCACACGTTCCCCTAGCGGGGGACCGGTAAGAGAATCAGCCTCATCTAGATGGGGGTAAAGGGATGGGGATGCAACCGCATGCACCAATGGGGCTCTAGAAGGGGTACTTAACACAGGCCCCATAACCTCCCGACTGGAGGAAGGCACAGGCCCACAAACCACCCCCGGGACCGGGACCACAGTACTACTATGAGAGGAAATCTGCGTGGGATGGGGGGCTGAGGGAGGGACCTGGGATCCAGAGCCCACAGCAGTGGCACTGGCTCCCAGCTCCCCCCTCGTGTTAGGCCTGCCCTGGACCCTGGGGGCTGATTTAGTTTTGCGAACAGGGGAGGGGGGTACCACATCCTCTGATGCTGATCCGCTCTCTCTTGCAGCTCCCCTCATGCCTGGAACCTCCTTCACAACTTCTCTGAAGCGTTTTGGCGGTACAGACTTTCTCTTTGCACGCTCCATCTCCACAGAAAAATTCTTCCTTGAAGTCTGGAACCAGGAACAAAAGAGGGCTGGATTCACTGCAGTCAGGACCTATAAAGGTAAGCAGAAACACCCGCCCCCCTTCTTGCAACAATGTAACATCTAGTACCTTCCAGACTTCAACTCAGTTATCCCTTAATTTTGTTACATGCCCATTAGAGGGCCCTCCACTTCCATTTCGCTTGTTCATAACTGTTAGTGCTCCTCTATTAATCAGGCCCTGAATTGGGAGCCAAGTTTTAAGTGATCACAATGCTATGTTATTTTGTTTTATAAAACAAAACCACTGACACATAAAGGGCCAGATTATGAGTGGTGCGCTAACAGTTATCACAGGTGTTTGCACACGTCAAGTTTAGCGCTCATATTCCAAGTTGAAAGTAAACGCGAACACTTGAGCGCAATTGCGATTTACACTAGAATGATTACCTCAACCTCAGAGCTCTGGTTAACTGTTTTGTGAAAGTGTCACAAAACACATCAAAAATACATTACACAGTACAGTTACACTCATATTAACACTATTCAACAACAATATTGCACACAAAAAAGTTATAAGGGCTCAAAGATATGAGGACTCAGGTCAGCAGTCAAAGGGCTTTAACATTGAGATGCACACATGGACAAAAAAGAAAGTACCTGAATGAACTAATCCAGCACTAGCTCATATAAGGGCCAAAAAAATCAAACGACACCAGTATGCATAGAGTCACAAGAGGCCCAAATCTCAGCAAAAAAAGAAAAACATTTATTGAACATAAGATACCAAATTCAAAACATTATATACATATAGTGTGAGCAATCCTATAAAGGAGGTTGACAAATGAATTACTGGTCAGTAGAACCAGATATAAGCCACATATATACAACAAAGATCCTGAAAGGAAATTGTGGAAAAGAGCTTGTCAGCAGAGAAATGTCTAATAGCAAGCCGATCCATAGTCAAGAAAAGCAAAGCTTGACGTTAAAGCAAATGATCCTGAGTAGTATAGCATACAGCAGCAGTAGAGAGAAAAGCAAGTCAGTCCTGCGTCAGGCATATTGGGGCATAACACATAAGCGGTTAATAATAATCCTCCCAGAGTGAAAATAACGACCGGGATCAAAGGTATGTATAATCCACGGCTCACCGGACCCCAAACAGGTTAGGATTCAGTCCTCGGTCCTCCCAGAGCTGCTTCTCTGTCCAATCACTCACCGGATTCACGAAATTGCATGTTTAAAAGTTCTCTGCTAGTGCCTCTGCTTCCAAGACTCACCCACCTGCTGCAAGCTACTTCATCTATTGTTGACCAAACATTAAGGTATTTCATGTCCCGGTCTGCTTTGTCGTAATAGAGGGCTCCTCATTGCCTCCTTCAAAGATCACATGCCACCTTCCAACTCAGGGGTGTGGCTAAACAGTGCTACGCACATTTCACCCTTATCAGTAACGTAGGGCTTTCTCAAGCATCATACTTGGGGGTCGATCCGATATAAATCGTCGCCCGCAAAAGCCGGCGACGCCAATATTTACGCTGATTTGGTATCCTATATACGGCGTAACCTAGAAGTTACGCGCGTATATTTCTGCCGTCGCCCGTAGTTTTTTGGGCCATAGGCAGGTATACCAAACCAGCGCAGTTTGGTATCCAATATGCAGCGTAAGGACTTACGTGGCGAAAATGGAGAAAACTTACTCCATTTTCACCTCGCCACAAAAAGCAGCCGTAAGAAGCCTTACGCTGACTATTGGAGCCCCGTAACTCCCTAAACTAACTAGAAAATAAACCTAACACCTAACGCATGCGCAATGTCTATCTCCCTGTCAACCGCGATCTTCTAAAATAAACCTAACACCTAACGCATGCGCAATGTCTATCTACCTGTCAACCGCGATCCCCCCCCCCGAAATCCCTAATAAAGTTATTAACCCCTAAACCGCCGCTCCCGGACCCCGCCGCCATCTACATAAACTACTGTGAGCCCCTAAAACCGCCGCCATCTACCTTATCTATCCCCTAATCTGACCCCTTACACCGCCGCCACCTATATAAAAATTATTAACCCCTAATCTAATCCCCCTATACCGCCGCCAGCTATATTAATATTATTAACCCCTAATGTAAGCCCCTTACACCGCCGCCATCTCTATTAAAATGATTAACCCCTAATTGAATCTACCTACCCCGCCGCCAGCTATATTATCTATATTAACCCTAAGTATATTATAGTTAATATAGGTATTACATTATATATATTAACTATATTAACCCTAATTATATTAGGGTTAATATAGTTAATATAGTTACTATAGTATTTATATTAACTATATTAACTCTATCTAACCCTAACTAAATTTATATTAAATTAATCTAATTCATTTATAAACTAAAACATTCCTATTTAAATCTAAATACTTACCTATAAAACAAACCCTAAGATAGCTACAATATAATTAATAATTACATTGTAGCTATGTTAGGGTTAATATTTATTTTACAGGTAAATTGTTAATTATTTTAACTAGGTATAATAGATATTAAATAGTTATTAACTATTTAATATCTACCTAGTTAAAATAATTACCCAATTACCTGTAAAATAAATCCTAACCTAAGTTACAAATACACCTACACTATCAATAAATTTAATAAACTACAAACATCTATCTAAAAATACAATTAAATTAACTAAACTAAATTACAAAAAAAAACAAACACTAAATTACAAAAAATAAAAAAAAGATTACAAGATATTTAAGCTAATTACACCTATTCTAAGCCCCCTAATAAAATAATAAACCCCCAAAATAAAAAAAATTCCCTGCCCTATTCTAAATTAAACAAATTTCAAAGCTCTTTACCTTACCAGCCCTTAAAAGGGCCTTTTGTGGGGCATGCCCCAAAGAATTCAGCTCTTTTGCATACAACAAATACAATCCCCCCCCCCATTACAACCCACCACCCACATACCCCTATTCTAAAACCACCCAAACCCCCCTTAAAAAAGCCTAACACTACCCCCCTGAAGATCTCCCTACCTTGTCTTCACCACACCGGGCCGAACTCCTGATCCGATCCGGGCGATGTCTTCCTCCAAGCGGCAAAGAAGAATTCTTCCTCCGGCGATGTCTTCCTCCAAGCGGCAAAGAAGAATTCTTCCTCCGGCGACGTCTTCCTCCAAGCGGCAGCAAAGTCTTCATTCTTCCGGCGGCATCTTCAATCTTCTTTCTTCGCTCCGCCGCCGCGGAGCATCCATCCTGGCCGACTGCTGTACTTGGAATGAGGTACCTTTAAATGACGTCATCCAAGATGGCGTCCGCCGAATTCCGATTGGCTGATAGGATTCTATCAGCCAATCGGAATTAAGTTAGAAAAATCTGATTGGCGGAGCGAAGAAAGAAGATTGAAGATGCCGCCGGAAGAATGAAGACTTTGCTGCCGCTTGGAGGAAGACGTCGCCGGAGGAAGAATTCTTCTTTGCCGCTTGGAGGAAGACATCGCCGGAGGAAGAATTCTTCTTTGCCGCTTGGAGGAAGACATCGCCCGGATCGGATCAGGAGTTCGGCCCGGTGTGGTGAAGACAAGGTAGGGAGATCTTCAGGGGGGTAGTGTTAGGCTTTTTTAAGGGGGGTTTGGGTGGTTTTAGAATAGGGGTATGTGGGTGGTGGGTTGTAATGGGGGGGGGGGATTGTATTTGTTGTATGCAAAAGAGCTGAATTCTTTGGGGCATGCCCCACAAAAGGCCCTTTTAAGGGCTGGTAAGGTAAAGAGCTTTGAAATTTGTTTAATTTAGAATAGGGCAGGGAATTTTTTTTATTTTGGGGGTTTATTATTTTATTAGGGGGCTTAGAATAGGTGTAATTAGCTTAAATATCTTGTAATCTTTTTTTTATTTTTTGTAATTTAGTGTTTGTTTTTTTTTGTAATTTAGTTTAGTTAATTTAATTGTATTTTTAGATAGATGTTTGTAGTTTATTAAATTTATTGATAGTGTAGGTGTATTTGTAACTTAGGTTAGGATTTATTTTACAGGTAATTGGGTAATTATTTTAACTAGGTAGATATTAAATAGTTAATAACTATTTAATATCTATTATACCTAGTTAAAATAATTAACAATTTACCTGTAAAATAAATATTAACCCTAACATAGCTACAATGTAATTATTAATTATATTGTAGCTATCTTAGGGTTTATTTTATAGGTAAGTATTTAGATTTAAATAGGAATATTTTAGTTTATAAATGAATTAGATTAATTTAATATAAATTTAGTTAGGGGTGTTAGGGTTAGATAGAGTTAATATAGTTAATATAAATACTATAGTAACTATATTAACTATATTAACCCTAATATAATTAGGGTTAATATAGTTAATATATATAATGTAATACCTATATTAACTATAATATACTTAGGGTTAATATAGATAATATAGCTGGCGGCGGGGTAGGTAGATTAAATTAGGGGTTAATCATTTTAATAGAGATGGCGGCGGTGTAAGGGGCTTACATTAGGGGTTAATAATTTTAATATAGATGGCGGCGGTGTTAGGGGCTCACTTTAGGGGGTTATAGATATAATATAGCTGGCGGCGGGGTACGGGAGCGGCGGTTTAGGGGTTAATAACTTTATTAGGTTGCGGCGGGGTACGGGAGCGGCGGTTTAGGGGTTAATAGCTTTTTTATTGTTAGGCTAGTGAGGGGGGATAGCGGATAGAGGGTTAGACAGTGCGGGCTATGTTAGGGAGGCGTGTTAGACAGTGCGGGCTATGTTAGGGAGGCGTGTTAGACAGTGCGGGCTATGTTAGGGAGGCGTGTTAGACAGTGCGGGTGTTTTAGACTTTAGTCAGGTTTTATAGGCGCCGGCAGTTTCTAACGTGGCGCAAGTCACTGGCGACGCCAGAAATTTGTACTTACGCAGATTTCTGGACATCGCTGGTTTGTCAGACTTACGGCACGTTAGCATCTGACGGCGACCTATATGGGATAGCTCGAGTTGCGAGCTGAAACTGCGGGCGACGCCGGTTCCCTCGCTTGCGCCGCAAACTGCGATCTATATCGGATCGCGCCCTTGATTGGTAGTGCGGACTGGTTTTATATCATCTTAAAAGAGGCATGGTGAAATTGACCAATCGAATTGCTCATTTAAACAATATTCACAAACTACATATACATCTTATAGAGTAACACCATACAAAATTAGTATGTTGTTCATATTGTTGCCCTTTTTGCATTAGGAAATATTTCACTGCTTCTATCCCTATTGTATGAAGGATGCATGAATATAAAGATTACACATCTATTGATACCAGAAGTGTTGTTGAAGTGACACAGATATCAAGTTTTTTTACAATATCTCTAGTGTCCTTTACATATAATGGTAATGACAATAGATGTGGCATAAACACCAGTCAAAATATTTTCCAATATTTTCACATAGGCCATTAATCCTGGACACAATGGGTCTCCCAGGAGGGGGAATTTTATTTTTGTGCAATTTGGGGATTGTGTAAAAGGTTCATTTTTCATATATCTGTATTCATTATTATTAATTGTACCATCCTTAAATGCCTCTAGCAATACTTTATCAAGTTTAATTTTATAATTAATTGTAGGATCAGTTATTAACACCTCATATTAAGTTTTCATATTTAATTGCCTAAGGCATTCAGGCACATAATCCTGATTTTGAAGAATCATAACATTGCCTCCCTTATCCGAGGGCTTAATTATGATATTGTTATCATTTATTAATTCATTAAGGGCACGTATTTCATCATCACCTAAATTATTCTTGGAAAAGCAATTTTCATCCAAGGACTTAATGTCCTGTTCAACTAGTTTTACAAAGTTTGATACATTAGAAACCATAGACAAAGATGGCATATAATTTGATTTTGGTTTTAGAGTGCTAAACCCAATAGAACTAGTTTCTTGAGCATCATTGCTTTCATTCTCTTGTAACAATGATTCAAGATCTTTAAGGGTCTTTTTGTCATGTATATCAAGTTTAGCAGGATCTGGTTTATTTAAATATAGTTTTTTCAGAACTACTCTTCTTGCAAACATATGTAAGTCTTTGGTTGCTGTAAATCTATTTATTTTATTTATTGGACAGAATGTTAAGCCCTTTTTCATAGACATCAATGGGGAGAGAGTGCTAGAAAGAAACCTTAACCCCTATTCCGGAGCTCCCCGACATCACTATAATAAAGTTTAAATTAAAATTACAATAATCTTTAAATAAATAAAAACTTACCTGTGAAATAAAAATAAACCTAACACAAAACTATAAATTAATCTAACCTTACTATTCTACTAAAATAAAAAAATACTACCAATTAAAATATCTAAATTACAAATTTAAATCGGCCGCTAGCAGGGTGTGTCAATCAGCCTGTGTTGATTTCTGTCCGTGACTTCAGAGGCAGCGAATCAGTTATGGAGCAGTCGTCTTTAGACCACTGCTTCATAACTTCAACAGGGGCATCAAACTCCATATGGAGCTTGATAAATCGGCCCCAAAGCATCCAACTTTAATTGAGTTTCAGTGATAATCAATCTCAGAAGGTTAAAGGAACACTCGTGGTACCATTTTATTATCAATGTACCTTTGTAAACTCATGAGTTCCCATTTTAGTTTCAGTTGCTTAATTAAGTTATTTTATGTGATTTGTAATCATGAAATATAGACCCAGTTGATGGTACTACAGCATTTTTTTCAGTTTCCAGAGCATGACAATTGTGAGGTGGGCGAGGAAAGAGAGCTGTTTAAGGGAGGTCAGGGAGGGATCAGGGGGTGGGATGTGTCAGGTGGGAGGCTGATCTCTACACTAAAGCTAAAATTAACCCTACAAGCTACCTAATTAATCCCTTCACAGCTGGGCATAATGCTAACCAAAAAGCAACGCCAAAGCCATATATGTCAGCTATTTCTGAACAAAGGGGATCCCAGAGAAGCATTTACAACCATTTGTGCCATAATTGCACAAGCTGTTTGTAAATTATTTCAGTGAGAAACCTAAAGTTTGTGAAAAAGAGAACATTTTTTTTTATTTGATGGCATTTGGTGGTGAAACGGTGGAATGAAATATACCAAAATGGGCCTAGATCAATACTTTGGGTTGTATACTACATTACACTAAAGCTAAAATTAACCCTACAAGCTACCTTATTAAGCCCTTCACTGTTGGGCATAATACAAGTGTGGTGCGCAGCAGCAGCATTTAGTGGCCTTCTAATGTGCCATAAATGCACAAGCTGATTGTAAATAATTTCAGTGAAAAACCTAAAGTTTGTGAAAAAGTGAACATTTTTTTTTATTTGATGGCATTTGGTGGTGAAACGGTGGCATGAAATATAATAGATCAATACTTTGGGTTTTCTACTTAAAAATATATATATATATATACATGTGAAGGGTTATTTATGGATTCCTGACAGATATCAGTGTTCCAATGTAACTATCGCTAAAAAAATTTTTTGGGGGGGGGAATGGTTTGGAAATAGCAAAGTGCTACTTGTACTTATTGCCCTATAACTTGCAAAAAAATCAAAGAACATGTAAGTATTGGGTATTTCTAAACTCAAAGAAACTATTTAGCATGGGTGTTTTTTCGTGGTTGTAGATGTGTAACAGATTTTGCGGTCAAAGTTAGAAAAAGTGTGTTTTTTCATTTTTTTCATCATATTTATAATTTTTTAGCGTAAATTAATACATTTTTAGAGTAAATTATAAGATATGATGAAAATAATGGCATCTTTAGAAAGTCAATTTAATGGGTAGAAAAATGGTATATAATATGTGTGGGTACAGTAAATGAGTAAGAGGAAAATTACAGCTAAACACAAACACTGCAGAAATGTAAAAATAGCCCTGGACCAAACGGTCAGAAAATTAAAAGTGCTCTGGTCGCTAAGGGGTTAATATCATATTGAATAACTAAGTAAAAAGGTGCTAGAGTCAATAACTTCTATGCCTCTTCTTCAAACTATCTTCTTCCTAGATAGTGTAGTATAAATATTTGAAAAAATGGGGCGAAGATGAGGCTCTAATATAAGCCCTAGAAGTTAAAGATCTATGGATTAGTATACAAAAAGTGTACCTTCCCCTTTAAATTTTTAAAGGTGTAGGTTCCCTGGATATTATTTTGTGAAATGTACATTTTTTATACTATGCAATTTTATGCTCACTATGAACCAAAAGGAATAAAGGTATTTGTTTGTGTAGAAAATGCACTTGATAGATTACAAAGGCCTAGATTACGAGTTTTGCATTAGAGGCTGTGCGGTGCTAACAAGCAGTTTTGTCTCACCGCTCACTTACCTGCAGCGCTGGTATTACGAGTTTTCAAGCCAATAGAATGCGAGCTCAATGATATTGGCTGATTGGATCAGCCAATAGGATTGAACTTTAATCCTATTGGCTGATTGCATCAGCCAATAGGATTTTTTCTACCTTAAAGGGACACTGAACCCAAATTTTTTCTTTTGTAATTCAGAAAGAGCAAGCAATTTTAAGCAACTTTCTAATTTACTCCTATTATTACTTTTTCTTCGTTCTCTTGCTATCATTATTTGAAAAAGAAGGCATCTAAGCTTTTTTGGTTTCAGTACTATGGACAGCACTTTTTTATTGGTGGATGAATTTATCCACCAATCAGCAAGGACAACCCAGGTTGTTCACCAAAAATGGGCCGGCATCTAAACTTACATTCTTGCATTTCAAATAAAGATACCAAGAGAATGAAGAAAATTTGATAATATGAGTAAATTAGAAAGTTGCTTATAATTTCATGTTCAATCTGAATCACGAAAGAAAATTTTTGTGTACAGTGTCCCTTTAATTCCGATTGGCTGATAGAATTCTATCAGCCAATCGGAATCTAAGGGACTCCATCTTGGATGACGTCACTTAAAGGTACCTTCATTCAGCTTTAGTCGTCGGATGAAGAGGATGCTCTGCCTCGGATGTCTTGAAGATGGACCCGCTCCGCGCCGGATGGATGAAGATAGAAGATGCCGTCTGGATGAAGACTTCTGCCCATCTGGAGGACCACTTTGCATGGCTTGGATGAAGACTTCTCCCGGCTTCATTGAGGACTTCGGCCTGGCTTGGATGAAGACTTCTCCCGGTAAGTCGATCTTCAGGGGGTTAGTGTTAGGTTTTTTTAAGGGTGTATTGGGTGGGTTTAATTTTTAGGTTAGGGACTTTGGGCCTGCAAAAGAGCTAACTGCCCTTTTAAGGGCAATGCCCATCCAAATGCCCTTTTCAAAGCAATGGGGAGCTTAGGTTTTTTAGATATTTGGGGGGTTGGTTGTGTGGGTGGTGGGTTTTACTGTTGGGGGGGGTTGTTTGTATTTTTTTTACAGGTTACTGATTACTTTGGGGTAATGCCCCGCAAAAGGCCCTTTTAAGGGCTATTGGTAGTTTAGTTTAGGCTAGGAGTTTTTTTTATTTTGGGGGGCTTTTTTTATTTTAATAGGGCTATGAGATTAGGTGTAATTAGTTTAAATATCTGTAATTTGTTTATTATTTTCTGTCATTTAGTGGGGGGTTTTTGTACTTTAGCTAATTTAATTTAATTTAAGTAATTGTATTTAATTTAGTTAATGTATTTAATTATAGTGTAGTGTTAGGTGTTAGTGTAACTTAGGTTAGGTTTTATTTTACAGGTACTTTTGTATTTATTTTAGCTAGGTAGTTATTAAATAGTTAATAACTATTTACTAACTATTCTACCTAGTTAAAATAAATACAAACTTGCCTGTAAAATAAAAATAAACCCTAAGATAGCTACAATGTAACTATTAGTTATATTGTAGCTAGCTTAGGGTTTATTTTACAGGTAAGTATTTAGTTTTAAATAGGAATAATTTAGTTAATGATAGGAATATTTATTTAGATTTATTTAAATTATATTTAAGTTAGTGGGTGTTAGGTTTAGGGTTAGACTTAGATTTAGGGGTTAATATCTTTAATATAGTGGCGGCGACGTTGGGGGCAGCATAGGTGGCTGCGATGTTAGGGACGGCAGATTAGGGGTTAAAAAGTGTAGGAAGATTGTGGCGACATTGGGGGCGGCAGATTAGGGGTTAATAAATATAATGTAGTTGTCGGCAATGTTGGGGGCAGCAGATTAGGGGTTCATAAATATAATGTAGGTGGCGGCGGTGTCCGGAGCGGCAGATTAGGGGTTAATAATTTTATTATAGTATTTGCGATGCGAGAGGGCCTCGGTTTAGGTGTTAATATGTTTATTATAGTGGCGGCGACGTTGGGGGCGGCAGATTAGGGGTTAAAAAGTGTAGGTAGGTTGCGGCGACATTGGGGGCGGCAGATTAGGGGTTCATAAATATAATGTAGGTGTCGGCGATGTTGGGGGAAGCAGATTAGGGGTTCATAAATATAATGTAGGTGGCTGCTGTGTCCGGAGCGGCAGATTAGGGGTTAATAATTTTATTATAGTATTTGCGATGCGGGAGGGCCTCGGTTTATGGGTTAATAGGTAGTTTATGGGTGTTAGTGTACTTTTTACCACTTTAGTTATGAGTTTTATGCTACAGCGTTGTACCATAAAACTCATAACTACTGACTTTTAAATGCGTTAGGGATCTTGACAGGGTAGGGTGTACCGCTCACTTTTTGGCCTCCCAGGACAGACTCGTAATACCGGTGCTATGGAAGTCCCATAGAAAAAAGACTTTACGAAGTTTACGTAAGTGGAAGTGTGCGGTAATCTGCAAGACTCGTAATACCAGCGGGCGTAAAAAAGCAACGTTAGGACCTCTTAACGCTGCTTTTTTACCCTAACGCACAACTCGTAATCTAGCCGAAAGTGTTTTATAACAATTTATTATACCTCATAAAAATTCATCTCCGAAAATAGTAAAGAAAGAATATGGTAAACTTCCTTCATAAAATAAAAGAAAATAGAAAATAAAAATTAGTGTTGCAACACTAAAAAATAGAGCTCTAAAAAATGTGTTTACTTAAAACCAAGCTAGCATGTATAGGGAAATAAAAAATCACAATAGAAATTCCACAATAGAAATTTTACCACTTAGATGCGTTATGGGTTCTATTTAATTTCTATATACAAAATCATTTAAAAGTCGCTACTTCTAGCGTATTTGAAATCCGAACTCTCGGCTATATTACGAGTTGTACGTTAAGGTAAAAAAAAGCAGCGTTAAGAGGTCCTAACGCTGCTTTTTTATGCCCGCTGCTATAACAAGTCTTGAAGGTTTAGGGTTACCGCACAATTTTTTGGCCTTACCGCAAAACGACTTACGTAAATTTCGTAAAGTCTTTTCTCTATGGGACTTCCATAGCGCTGATATTACGAGTCTGTCCTGGGAGGCCAAAAAGTGATAGCTACAATGTAACTATTAGTTATATTGTAGCTAGTTTAGGGTTTATTTTACAGGTAAGTATTTAGTTTTAAATAGGAATAATTTATTTAATGATAGGAATATTTAGTTAGATTTATTGTAATTATATTTAAGATAGGGGGTGTTAGGGTTAGGGTTAGACTTAGGGGTTAATAACTTTAATATAGTGGCAGCGACATTGGGGGCGGCAGATTAGGGGTTAATAAATATAATGTAGGTGTCGGCGATGTTGGGGGCAGCAGATTAGGGGTTCATAAGTATAATGTAGGTGGCGGCGGTGTCCGGAGCGGCAGATTAGGGGTTAATAATATAAGGCAGGTGTCGGCGATGTCGTGGGCGGCAGATTAGGGGTTAATAAGTGTAAGATTAGGGGTGTTTAGACTCGGGGTTCATGTTAGGGTGTTAGGTGTAGACATAACTTTTATTTCCCCATAGGAATCAATGGGGCTGCATTAGTGAGTTTTACGCTGCTTTTTTGCAGGTGTTAGAATTTTTTTCAGCCGGCTCTCCCCATTGATTCTTATGGGGAAATCGTGCACGAGCACGTACGACCAGCTCACTGCTGACTTAAGCAGCGCTGGTATTGGAGTGCGGTAATGAGCAAAATTTTGCTCAACGCTCACTTCTTGTCTTTTAACGACGGGATTCTGAAAAATCGTAATACCAGCGCTGCAGAGAAAACTGCTCGTTAGCACCGCACAGCCTCTGATGCAAAACTCGTAATCTAGGCCTCTGTTTGTACAATTGTAACAATATCTCTTGTTGTAACAATGTCATACGGTCTCTGTGGTCGTCCGTTAATATCATATTCCTACTCTCATTAATGCTAGCCATTTTGCTGAAATCGGCAGAACTCCTATGTATGCAAACTGGTAAACAAGGCACCTCTGAGCACGGTACAGAAAGAACCACTCAAGGTTCATAAAACTTACTGGAGTGACCTGAAAATATTTTTAGTTCAGGTATCCCTTTATCTCACGGGCATATATATCCAATGAGCTGGTATATTTTTTACAATATATACAGTATATATATATATATATATATATATATATATATATATATATATATATACAGGGAGTGCAGAATTATTAAGCAAATTAGTATTTTGACCACATCATCCTCTTTATGCATGTTGTCTTACTCCAAGATGTATAGGCTCGAAAGCCTACTACCAATTAAGCATATTAGGTGATGTGCATCTCTGTAATGAGAAGGGATGTGGTCTAATGACATCAACACCCTATATCAGGTGTGCATAATTATTAGGCAACTTCCTTTCCTTTGGCAAAATGGGTCAAAAGAAGGACTTGACAGGCTCAGAAAAGTCAAAAATAGTGAGATATCTTGCAGAGGGATGCAGCACTCTTAAAATTGCAAAGCTTCTGAAGCGTGATCATCGAACAATCAAGCGTTTCATTCAAAATAGTCAACAGGGTCGCAAGAAGCGTGTGGAAAAACCAAGGCGCAAAATAACTGCCCATGAACTGAGAAAAGTCAAGCGTGCAGCTGCCAAGATGCCACTTGCCACCAGTTTGGCCATATTTCAGAGCTGCAACATCACTGGAGTGCCAAAAAGCACAAGGTGTGCAATACTCAGAGACATGGCCAAGGTAAGAAAGGCTCAAAGACGACCACCACTGAACAAGACACACAAGCTGAAACGTCAAGACTGGGCTAAGAAATATCTCAAGACTGATTTTTCTAAGGTTTTATGGACTGATGAAATGAGAGTGAGTCTTGATGGGCCAGATGGATGGGCTCGTGGCTGGATTGGTAAAGGGCAGAGAGCTCCAGTCCGACTCAGATGCCAGCAAGGTGGAGGTGGAGTACTGGTTTGGGCTGGTATCATCAAAGATGAGCTTGTGGGGCCTTTTCGGGTTGAGGATGGAGTCAAGCTCAACTCCCAGTCCTACTGCCAGTTTCTGGAAGACACCTTCTTCAAGCAGTGGTACAGGAAGAAGTCTGCATCCTTCAAGAAAAACATGATTTTCATGCAGGACAATGCTCCATCACACGCGTCCAAGTACTCCACAGCGTGGCTGGCAAGAAAGGGTATAAAAGAAGAAAATCTAATGACATGGCCTCCTTGTTCACCTGATCTGAACCCCATTGAGAACCTGTGGTCCATCATCAAATGTGAGATTTACAAGGAGGGAAAACAGTACACCTCTCTAAACAGTGTCTGGGAGGCTGTGGTTGCTGCTGCACGCAATGTTGATGGTGAACATATCAAAACACTGACAGAATCCATGGATGGCAGGCTTTTGAGTGTCCTTGCAAAGAAAGGTGGCTATATTGGTCACTGATTTGTTTTTGTTTTGTTTTTGAATGTCAGAAATGTATATTTGTGAATGTTGAGATGTTATATTGGTTTCACTGGTAAAAATAAATAATTGAAATGGGTATATATTTGTTTTTTGTTAAGTTGCTTAATAATTATGCACAGTAATAGTCACCTGCACACACAGATATCCCCCTAAAATAGCTATAACTAAAAACAAACTAAAAACTACTTCCAAAACTATTCAGCTTTGATATTAATGAGTTTTTTGGGTTCATTGAGAACATGGTTGTTGTTCAATAATAAAATTAATCCTCCAAAATACAACTTGCCTAATAATTCTGCACTCCCTGTATATATAAATATATATATATATATATATATATATACATAAATAAATATATATATACTAGTCCTAAAGCCCGTTTACACGGGCCATTTTTTTCCCATCCCTTGCTCTCTCTCTCCCCCTCTCTTTTGTGCTCTCTCCCCCTCTCTTTTGCGCTCTCTCTCGTTCCACCTCTCTTTTGCTCTCTCTCTCCCCCTCTCTTTGCTCTCTCTCCCCGTCTCTTTGCTCTCTCTCCCCCTCTCTTTTGCGCTCTCTCTTTTGCGCTCTCTCTCGCTTTACCTCTCTTTTGTTCTCTCTCCCTCCTCTCTTTTGCTCCCTCTCTCCCCCTCTCTTTTGCTTTCTCTCCCCCTCTCTTTTACGCTCTCTCTCCCCCTCTTTTTTGCGGTCTCTCTCTCTTTTGCGCTCTCTCTCCCCCCTTCTTTTGCGTGCTCTCTCTCCCCCTTTCTTTTGAGCTCTCTCCCCCTCTCTTTTGTGCTCTCTCTCTCCCCCTCTCTTTTGTGCTCTCTCTCCTTCTCTCTTTTGCACTCTCTCTCCCCCTCTCTTTTGCTCACTCTCTCCCCTCTTCCTTTTGCGCTCGCTCTCTCCCCCCTCTTTTTTGCGCTCTCTATCTCCCCCCTCTCTTTTGCTCTGTCTCTCTCCCCTTTTTTGTTCTCTCTCTCATCCCTCTCTTTTGCTCTTTCTCTCCATCCCTCTCTTTTGCTCTCTCTCTCCCCCTCTCTTTTGCTCTCTCTCTCCCCCCTCTCTTTTGCTCTGTCTCTCCCCTTCTCTTTTGCTCTCTCTCCCCCCTCTCTTTTGCTCTGTCTCTCTCCCCTCTCTTTTGCTCTCTCTCTCCATCCCTCTCTTTTGCTCTCTCCCCCCCTCTCTTTTTCTCTCCCTCTCTATTGCTCTCTCTCCCCCCTCTCTTTTGCTCTCTCTCCCTATTGCTCTCTCTCCCCCCTCTCTTTTGCTCTCTCTCTCCCCTCTCTTTTTCTCTCTCTTCCCTCTATTTTGCTCTTTCCCCTCTCTTTGCTCTCTCTCCCCCCTCTCTTTTGCTCTTTCCCCTTTCTTTTGCTCTCTCTCCATACCTATCTTTTGCTCTCTCTCTTCCCCTCTCTATTGCTCTCTCTCCCCCTCTATGTTGCTCTCCCCTCTCCCCCTCTCTTCTTTTGCTCTCTCTCCCCCTCTCTTTTGCTCTCTCTCTCTTCCCCTCTCTTTTGCTCCCTCTCTCTCTTTCCCCCTCTTATTTTCTCTCTCCCCCTCTCTTAAGCTCTCTCTCTCTCCCCCTCTCTTTTGCTCTCTCTTCCCTCTATTTTGCTCTTTCCCCTCTATTTTGCTCTCTCTCCCCCATTTCTTCTGCTCTTTCCCCCTCTTCTGCTCTTCCCCCTCTCTTTAGCTCTTTCCTATCTCTTTTTGTCTCTCCCCCTCTCTTTCTATTTCTCTCCCCTCTCTTACGCCGACCACGCCCCAGCCATGCCCAACCACGCTCCCAACCATGCCCATTCATGCCCGGCCACGCCCTCGCCCCCACCCGGTCACGCCCACTTTCATCCCACTGCCGCAATCAGCATGTCAGGTAATGCCAGGTGTGTTTGTCCTCATGCTGTCTCTACTGCGCATGACAGCTTTGGACAAACACACTTGGCCTTTTATATTATAGGATTGCAGTACTTACAGACATATATACACATATAAACACATAAATACATATGAACACATATGTAGACATACAGTATATATAAGGGCATTGGAGCCCTTTGCAGTAAAGTAGAGGAAAGCATGTCAAAGCATATTTATGAAATATTGATATTTAATAATGGTTTTAACTATGTTTTTAATGTAAATAACTCACATTCCAATGTTCTGCACATAGAACTATGTTCTATGTATTTATAAATAGATACTATATATATACATACAGTCGTATGCTTAGGCACCCCTGACAATTTCCATGATTTTCATTTATAAATAATTGGGTGTTTGGATAAGGAATTTTATTTTGATCTATTTTGATCTATCAAATAACTGAAGGACAAATGAGGTTTATTGGATTAACAGAAAATATGCAATATGCATCAAAACGAAATTAGACATGTGCATAAATGTGGGCACCCCCAACAGAAATATTGCATCAATATTTAGTAGAGCCTCCTTTAGCAGAAATAACAGCCTCTAGACACTTCCTATAGCCTGTAATGAGTGTCTGGATTCTGGATGAAGGTATTTTGGACCATTCCTCCTTGAAAAACATCTCCAGTTCAGTTAGTTTTGATGGTTGCCGAGCATGTACAGCCCGTTTCAAACCACCCCACATATTTTCAATGATATTCAGGTCTGGGGACTGGGATGGCCATTCCAGAACATTCTACTTGTTCCTCTGCATAAATGCCAAAATAGATTTTGAGCAGTGTTTTGGGTCATTGTCTTGTTGAAATATCCAGCCCCAGCGTAACTTTGTGACTGATCCCTCAACATTATTCTCAAGTATCTGCTGATATTGAGTAGAATCCATGTGACCCTCAACTTTAACAAGATTCCCAGTACCGTCACTGGCCACACAGACCCACAGCATAATGGAACATCCACCAAATTTTACTGTGGGTAGCAAGTGTTTGTCTTGGAATGCTGTGTTCTTTTTCCGCCATGCATAACGCCCCTTATAACTCAATCTTTGTTTCATCAGTCCACAGCACCTTCTTCCAAAATGAAGCTGGCTTGTCCAAATGTGCGTTTGCATACCTCAAGTGACTCTGTTTGTGGTGTGGCATCACTCTCCCATACAGCTTCTCCTTGTGCAAAGTGCGCTGAATTGTTGAACGATGCACAGTGACACAATCTGCAGCAAAATGATGTTGTAGGTCTTTGGAGGTGCTCTGTGGGCTGTTTTTGACCATTCTCACCATCCTTTGCCTTTGCCTCTCTGATATTTTACTTGGCCTGCCACTATATGCCTTAACAAAAACTGTGCCTGTGGTCTTGCATTTCCTCACTATGTTCCTCACAGTGGAAACTGACAGCTTAAATCTCTGCAATAGATTTTTGTAGCCTTCCCCTAAACCATAATGTTGAACAATCTTTGTTTTCAGGTCATTTGTGAGTTGTTTTGAGGCCCCCATGTGGCCATTCTTTAGAGGAGAGTCAAAGAGAACAACAACTTGCAATTAGCCACCTTTTCTCATGATTGGATGCACCTGTCTATGAAGTTCAAGGCTTAATGGGCTCACCAAACCAATTGTGTGTTCCAATCGATCAGTGCTAGGTAGTTACAGGTATTCAAATCAAGAAAATTACAAAGGTGCCCAAATGTATGAACCTGTCTAATTTTGTTTTGATGTATATTGACATTTTCTGTTAATCCAATAAACCTCTTTTCACTACTGAAATATTACTGTGTCCCTCAGTTATTTGATAGATCAAAATGAAATTGCTTCTTATCCCGGTGTCAAGGCGGAAGGATAAGGAAATATCCCAGAACAAAGTGAGTGTAGATAATGAGGTAAGCAGTACAACAGCCAGGATGGCACAAGGGAGCGGCGTGACATAGCCCCCCACTCAAGGGTTCCATCCGGGAACCAGAGTCGGCTTCGAAGGGTGAGCAGCATGAAACTTGGAGACAAAGATGGAGCATGCACATTACGGGCAGGAACAGAGGAACGCTCCGCCACAGAGTATCCATTCCAGTGTATGAGGTATTGGAGCTGCCTGCGCCTGATTCTGGAATCCAAGATCTTGGCAACCTCACACTCTGGTTCGCCATGAATCAGGAGTGGAGGAGGAGGAGGACGTCTGAGTCAAATATACCTATTTGTGATGTAGGGTTTGAGCAAGGAAATGTGAAAGACTGGGTGAATGTGCAAGGCTCTGTAGGCAACTGGAGAAAGTCTTTTGAGGACTTTATAAGGACCAATATACAGAGGTCCCAATTTGTGACAAGGTTGACGTAAGCAGATGTTGATAACCAGCTGCAGGCTGGAAATGGGAGCATCATAGAGAAAACTGCCAATGAGTGTTCTTTGCCAGTTCAGCTAGGGGTAACAACCCAGACCAATTAGTGTGCTGTGAATTGACAAATTGACATAAGCTTCCAAATCCTGATTGGTTCTCTCTGTTTGCCTGTTAGTCTGGGGGTGATAACCAGAGGACAACCAGAGGACAAAGAAACAGTGGTTTCAAATCCTGATTGGTTTTCTCCGTTTGCCTGTTAGTCTGGGGGTGATAACCAGAGGACAAAGAAACAGTGGTTCCAAGCAATTTGCAAAAGCTTCTCCAAAAGGTAGAAATAAATTGAGGTCCTCTGTCAGAGACGATATTTATGGGTATGCCAAGTAATCATACCATGTGTAACAGAAAAAGAGTGGACAATTCTTGGGCTGTAGGCAACTTCATTAGAGGTACAAAATGAGCAAGTTTGAAGAACCAATCCACCACCACCCATATGACTGTATGATGGTCAGAAGGAGGAAGGTCTTCAACAAAATCCATAGCTATGTGTGTCCACGGTTGTTTAGGTATGGACAACAGTTGAAGTAGGCCATGTGGTAGGGAACGGGGAGTCTTATTAACAGCACTAGTCTGACAAGCTTTGAAAAAATCCGACTTCATGGTAGGCCACCACACATGTTGGGAAAGGAGTTTAAAGGTTATTGTCAAACCAGGATGACCTGACAGCTTGCTGTCATGAGCCCAGGATAATACAGGAGAGTGATGGTTTGGAGGAAGATATAGGATCTCAGGAATCGCAGGGGCTTCAGAATGTTTTCTTGACTGGGCTCATTGTAGTCTTTGAAGAAGAGAGGTGTTGAGCTAAGCTATCAAACAGGAGGGAGGTATGATGTGTTCGATAGGAGCTTCAGACGAGTCACTAGACTGAGGAAAGTGATGGGAAAGGGCATCAGCCCTTTTATTCTTAATCTCAGGAAGGTAAGAGACTATAAAGTTAAAACGACAAAAGAATAGGGCCCACCTGGCCTAACAAGGATTGAGTCGATGAGCAGTCTCTAGGTAGGTCAGATTCTTGTGGTCAGTGAGAATCTGAATGGGGTTGGGGGTACCCTCTAGCAAATGATGCCATTCAGTCAGAGTTCACAATTGCCCACATTGTAATTCCTTTCTGCAGGAGTGAAGCGTTTAGAGAAAAAGGCTATTGGGTGCAACTTGGAGGTTAAAGGATCCCTTTGGGTGAAGAATGCACCAGCTCCTGCTCCAAAGAAATCACATGCATTAGAGGCTTGATTAAAGAAACTGAGCTCGGCAGAATTCAAAAAGCTAAGGCTGTGTTCAAACAACTTCTTTATCATAAGAGCAACAGAGCAGACTCTTTGTTGGCTAGCAAGCTTAAAAACCGAGCGGCAGCGGTTCGCATTCCATATACTGTCCATAATGGTGGGAAAGTATATGCACCTGAGGAAATCGGGAATGCATTCGCAGCATACTATGATAATTTGTATAATATCTCTGAGAGTGAACGCCCTGACATAGCTTCGATACCGGAGATTTCCCAGTTCCTCCAAACACTGCATCTCCCAAAGCTCTTGGAAGAAGACGGGAACTATTTGTTAGAACCCTTTTGGAATAAAGAGGTTGCGCTGGTGGTAACCACTCTTAAAAATAACAAGGCCCCGGGGCCGGATGGCTTCTCTGGGATCTTTTACAAAACCTTTTCGAAGCAACTAATACCGGCCTTACTTCCCCTTTTTAATGAAGTCAAATCGGAAGGTAAACCTCTGAGAAAGAATCTAGAGGCTTCCATAATTACTATTCTTAAGCTAGCCAAAGATCCGTCTTTGTGCAATAGCTATCTCCCAATTTCGCTATTTAATGTAGACACTAAACTCTACTCTAAACTACTTGCCGACAGATTGGTCAACCTTCTCCCATCTCTTATACAGGTGGACCAGGTGGGTTTCATGAAAGGGCACCAGGGACCAGACAACACTAGGAGATTACTCTCAGTTCTCTCTGATGCGACCAGGTCGGGACCCCTCTCATGGCCTTGTCGTTAGACGCCGAGAAGGCCTTCGACAGGGTTAGGTGGGAGTTCATCTAGGAGGTTCTTAAAACATTTGGCTTCCCTTCTCAAACAATTTTGGCCATACAAGCACTTTACACTTCGCCTCATGCAATGCGAGGTCCGGGCTTTTGCTCCATAGAGATTAACATCACTAATGGGACTAGGCAGGGGTGTCCCCTCTCTCCCCTTATATTTTCCTTAGTAATGGAACCTTTTGCTCAGGCTATCAGAAGCTCAAATTTGATCTCTGGAGTCTTGTACCCAACGCATGAAGAAAAAATTGAACTTTTGTCCGACGATGTTACACTACTCTTGACAAATCCAGAGTCCTCAATCCCGGCAGTGTTTAAACTAATAGATCTCTTTGGTAGACTCAGTTACTATAAGTCAAATGTCACAAAAACTGAAGCTTACGCGCTTAACTGCATGACGGATCAGTTCCTAGCTCTGAAGAGAGACTTTGATTTCCAATGGTCAGACAGATACATAAACTACCTGTGCATGACCCTGAGTGTGGATGTCAATACAGTAATTCAGATGAATTTTGACAAAGTACTGCTAGAGCTTAGGTCCCTTACGGTAAAATGGGATTATCAAGAGATCTCTTGGCTTGGTAGAGTTTCTACGGTCAAATTGTCTCTCCTGCCGAAGGTATTATATTTATTTAGGTGTCTACCGCTCAATGTCCCATATAAATTCCTTCATCAAATTCACAGAATATTCCTTCACTATGTGTGGAGAAATAAGATCCCGATGGTTGCTTACAGAACCCTCCAAAGGCCTTACACCAGAGGGGGCATTGCGTTCCCCAATATCTTTCTATATTATGAAGCGGCAAGACTCACCCACATTTCAGCATGGGGATTGCTAACTGAGAAACCGGGCTGGTATAGGCTTGAGGAGCAGGCCTTGCCTCAGGATCTAACTCTTAGGGAGGTTATATGGGTACCCAAACACATGAATGTAAGTAGACAGATTGATAACCCTATTGTTAAACAAACCCTTGGCATGTGGTATGACCTTCGCCATCATAGTGGGGTCTCCCCGCATCCATCCCCCATCCATGGTATGAGAGGCCTTTTGTGGAATGCTCCAACTATCCATACAGATTTCTGGCAGGAGAAAGGGATCACACAAATCTCCAACCTCTATGTGTCGGGAACCCTTACTTCCTATGCTCAGCTGTTTGGACTCCCGGGGGAGAACCCTCAGTGCTTTTGCTTCGAAAGCTTCCGAGTATTGAGCCTTGTTAGAGCTAGAGGTTTCCCCAAATTAGCCATGAGAGAACAAACCAAATGGGAAATGAGGTGGACACTAGGTAAGGTCATGAACAGGCCGCTGTCATTTCATTATGCAACTCTCTTGTCGGACCACGCGCTTGGCTCCCCACGGCAACTAAAGGCTTGGTGCAGAGAACTTGAGGTTACAATCACAGATAGTGAGTTTTCCTCAGCGATCTCTATCACAAAACGCACCCTTCATTGTCTTAGAGACATATATAGAAATGGCACTGAGGTGGCAGAGGATCCCAGTGAGACTGGCAAAGATGTATAAAAATACCAACCCGCAATGTTGTAGAAACTGTGATCAACTGGGTACGGACATGCATATCTGGTGGTCTTGCCCGAAGATTGTGTCTTTGTGGGAAGATGTTGAGCTACTTCTCGGGTCCCTAAATATAGAATTTCGCCTGACCCCACAAATGGCATTATTCCACATTTTTCCTCGCTCTGTTCCTATATCCACTAGACGATTACTTATCTACATTCTGGCAGCAGCCAAACTATGTATCGCCCGAGCCTGGAGACAACCAGACCCCCCGACCTTGAATGGAATCTGTGACCTGGTGAACCATTTTGCGAAAATGGAGAGATTTGTGGCTGGGGAAGCCAACAAGATGGAAACATACTGGGAGACTTGGTTGGATTGGACCACTCACCAGTAAAAGACAAACGTAACCTAGTGTCCAAATGAGACTGCATGCCCGCTCGAATTAGACGCACGGAGATCCTTTTTTTTTTCTTCTTCTTCTTCCCCCTCTACCCTACATGTGCCCTCCCCTTACCCAGATCCCCAGATTCACCCACCTTATTTGGGTGGACTGCTCTAATTGATATACCACACTCATTATAACAGTCAACATACTCTTTTTCTGATATCCACATACTTGTGTTCGATTAACATGTGAGCTCTATTTAAGAGCGAACGCAAGTCCTTTTGATACTCCTCAACTTACGTGAACTTTAGAGAGCCCTTAGCATATAGACAGTGACCTCTAGGCCCATTTTTCCCAGAATATCTCAACAGAAGAGTCTAGGCCGAGGTTTAACAGTTGACATGCGACATAAGGCGTTAGAGGGCATGAAATTATTGCAGACACAGCGGGTAGCTTAATGCTTTAAGGTTTAACATGTGTATATTGAAGTTATGTAACCTGTACTTGCTTACGTTTTTGTTGAATCTTTTTCCTTGATTCTGTAAAGGCTGCTTAAAGGGACATTAAACCCAAATTTTTTCTCTCAAGATTCAGATAGAGAATACCATTTTAAACAACTTTCTAATTTACTTCTATTATCTAATTTGCTTCATTCTCTTGCTATTCTTTCCTGAAAAGCATATCTAGATAGGCTCAGTAGCTGCTGATTGGTGCCTGCACATAGATGTCTCATGTGATTGGCTCACCCATGTGCACTGCTATTTCTTTACCAAAGGATATCTAAAGAGTGAAGCAAATTAGATAATAGAAGTAAATTGGAATGTTGTTTAAAATTGTATTCTCTGTCTGAATCATGAAATACATTTTTTGGGTTTAATGTCCCTTTAAGGCTAAAAAAAAAAAAAAAGAATGTACCAGCTCCTATCTCGGAGGCATCAACCTCTACAGTGAACTGCAGGTCAGGATCAGGATGGTGGAGCACAGGAGCAGAACAGAAGACTTTTTTCAAATGAGAGGCAGAATCCACAGCTACAGGAGGCCAATTCTTGCCGTCTCTGTTTCGTTTAGTCAGCTCAGTGAGTGGAGCAACGATTTGGGAGAAGTTCTTTATGAACTAGAATAGTTGGAGAACCCCAAGAATCTCTGAAGTTCCTTCAAAGAGGTGGGTTGTGGCAATTCCAGAACTGCAGTTAGCTTTGTAGGATCCATGGCAAAACCTTCCTTCGAGATGACATAGCCAAGGAACTGGATCTGAACCTGATCAAACTCACATTTCTCCAGTTTGGCTACCAGAGAACTGTTTCTGAGGCAAAGAAGTACCTGTTTTACATGCTCATGATGCTCCTCAAGGATGGAGGAGAATATGAGGATGTCATCCAAATAGACGATGACAGTGCGATTAAGGAGGTCATGGAAGACATCATTGACAAATGCTTGGAAGACAGCAGGGACATTACACAGCCCAAAAGGCATCACAAGGTATTCGTAATGCCCTGATCTCGTGTTAAAGCCAGTCTTATATTCATGTCCCGGGAAGATACCAATGAGATTGTAGACTCAAAGTAGGTCCAACTTTGTAAAGTAACAAGCATTTTGGAGCGAATCCCTTTCTTTCTTTTTTTTTTTGTGTGTGTGTGTGTGAATGTGTGTGTGTGTATATAAAGTGTTCCTTATCTAGGGAAAAACCTACAGTGAGGAGAGCCTGTTATAGCATTTTACATCAAGATTTTCTAATAGAAGAAAAAAAAAATCCCCTTTTTTTTCAGTTATTGTATACAATTATCATTCCAGGGGGGGGAAAAAAATAATTTCTCCTGAACCAAGGAATACAGAATTGTATCTTCTAACAAAGAGCACTGTCTCCAATAGTACCTCTGATAACCCCAACAATTATAATAATGTAAAAGTCAGCAAGGGCTTTAACTATATATAATAATGAGCCAGAAAAATTGTTTTGAAAAACTAAAGAGCCACCTGGAGCAGATGAATCAAATATACAGGGGTCTGAAATAGAAATCAGACCTTTTATAATTATAGCCTAAGGGAAAAAAATACCTGGTTAAACTCCTCTAAATATAGAATATGCAGAAAAAATAAAAATAGCATTTGGCAATTATATGCAGTTTATCTAAATTTTGTTAGTCAGACACACAAAAAACTTCAGGAAAACCACAAAGAGGCTTTTGAGTCCTTTGGGATGTTAAATCTTATTTTGTTTAAAAAATAACCAAGACAATATATAATAAATTGTGGATTTTCCTATTTCTTTAATCTGTTGACGTCCCTTTTATGAGTTAATGGAACCCACAAGACCTGCCCAGATATCTCCAAGTACATAGGTCGATGGTAATTTTGTTTCCGGCTAACTTGCTAGTACATAGCTTGTCAGAGTATAGAATAAATCACAGTTATTTATGTGACAGAAATAATGTTCCTCAGGGCGGTACAACTGAATCTCAAACAACTCCCCCGGTGGTAATAAGCAGACCCTCATATACCAGCTTAGCCAGCTACAATCCAGGAAGCTATAGTGAGTACAATATAAAATGCTTCAGAAGAAAGGGTGAACAAAAAGGGCTATACTTGCGGCTAAGATGTCCCTCAGAAGATACTACAGTATTCCGGTAACAGGACTCATCTTTTCCAATAGAGCAGCCTTTAACCCAATGCCGGGACACAAGAGCCCAGCACTTGACTCTGGAACGGAAGGTCTGTCGGCCGCAGGTCCCTCTGGTGAGCGGCGTTTCCAGCTCACTAGCAATGGCATTGCACCGGCTTCCTGTACGTGCCCCCGGAAGCTGTCCTCGGTGTCTCACCTCTTCTCCTCCATTCGGCAACTGCTCTCAAGTCAGCAGTTCCGTAACTCCCACAGCCGGATAGGGGGCAAGGGAATCAGGATTCTCCCCGGGTATTGCACCTCCGGATCTATGTCACTGCTAGAGACTGCCTCACCAGGGACTGCCACTTCTGTCCGCAATCAAGAGAAGGACTTCCAGCCAAAGTACAGCTCACCGGCTGTGTGCACCACTACACCAAAACCCGATACCAGGACCGGGCTAAGTGGTGAATAAAGCTTGGGGAGATTTTTCAGCGGCGATCAGTCACTGCACTTGACGATTTCAGAGCACGACCCCAAACGGAAGCCCTTTTGGAGCGAATCATATAGTTCAGTGATCAAAGGGATAGGATAATGATTCTTGATAGTAATGTTGTTTAGGGCTCTGTAATCGATACAGGGTCTGAGACCATTATCTTTTTTACTGACAAAAAAGAAGCCAGTCCCGTCAAGAGAGGAGGAAGGGTGAATAAAGCCTTTAGCTAGGTTTTCTTGGTTGTATTCCTCCATGGCCTTGGTTTCAGCTTTGGAGAGCGGATAAGTCCTCCTTTAGGAAGTGGGGCTCCAGAAAACTGGTCAATTTTGCAGTTGTAAGGACGGTGGGGTGGCAACACATCGGCTGCTTTCTTTTAAAAAACATCTGGATATTTTGCATATACTGAGGGAAGATTAGAAGGGGTCTGAAGGCTGGCTATAGGGACGTGATTCAGCCGAGTAACTTTAGCCAGGCTGGAGTGAAAACAGGATTTACCCCAGGATGCCAACTGTCCCCCAGTCCAGTAGAACTGAGGATTGTAAATACATAGCCAAGGAAGACCAAGGAGAATGAATTACATCAAACTGCAATTGTTCGGTATGTAGGACTCCCACAGTCAAGGTTAGGGGTGCTGATTCAAAATGGAGTAAACCTGATTCAAGGGGTGTGCCACCCAGATTAGTTTTTTCTGAAGTAGAGGCAATCCTCCATGAATCATGAAACGGGGATCCAGAAAATTTCCAACTGCCCCTGAATCAATAAAGGCTTGAGCTTGGACAGAATTCTGAAAAAGGTAAGGGTAACAGGTACCAGAATCCGAGAAGAGTGAGGGGATTTAGTAGTGGCTACGATTAGAGGTACCCCACATTTATCCTCTAAGTATTGGCTTTTCCCAGCAGTATATCACAGTTAGTGAGTTGGTGTGAGTTAGAACCACAATAGAAACACAGTCTCAACCTCCTTCTTCTCTGTCTTTCAGATTCAGAGGGCTTAAGGGAAGAGAGATCCATGGGTTTCTCTTCAGAGATAACTGGAGGTGCTGAAGGGGTAGAGGATGGTCTAGAGACTGGACGAGTAGGAGGACGAGAGGGAAGGATTCTGCAAGTTCTTTCTCTCTCAGCTTGTCTTTCCTGAAAGCGAGAATCCAGACTGATGCAAAGTGTTATGAATTCATTCAGGGAAGATGGAACATCACAATAAGTGAGCTCATCCTTAATAGGCTCATGCAGGCCTCTCCTGAAGGCCGCTTTGAGAGCACTGCCATCCCAACTGGTCTCATGTGCCAAGGTGCGAAACTCGGCGTATTGTGTCACAGATCTATTGCTCTGACAGAGATCCAAGAGAAAGTACTCTGCAGCAGCAGTGTGGCCGGAGATGCCAAATACGGAAGATAATGCAGAAATGAAGGAATCAGCATTGTTCAGGAGTTGAGCACTCTGTTTCAAAAGGGAAGAGACCCAGGCTTCGGCCTTGTATTTCAATAAAGAAATGAAAAAAGTGACCTTTGACTGATGAGACTGGAAAGTGTGAGGATCATTACGGAAGTGTAGTCTGCACTGGTTGAGAAAACCCTTACAGTCAGTAGTACCATCATACTTGTCAGGCAACGGTATCTGGGGTATACTTCCAAAACAGAGGTGGGAGTTGCAGCACTAGCAGCAGGTGCCAACTGTGTAACGACAGGAACAGCGTTCTTTTCTACAACAAGTGAGGAGAGCATAGCTGATATAGAGGCCTATTTATCAAGCCATCATCCGCAAATACACTGGAATTCCGCAGCGTAATTGTGTCAAGCCTGATTCGCCCTATTTATCAAAGCCTACAGACTGGCAAAAGTTGAAATTTATACGATCCGCCAGTGTCAGTCCGACACAGATCGATGCTTACGTCATTACAGATGTTCCAAATACAAATTCGGCACTATCTGACAAGTTTTGCAAGTTATCAAACTTCTAACAGGTACGCTCGCCACTATTCCGGCCCAGCGTACCTGGTTTTCAATCCGCAACCCTGGAGGCCGCAGATGCCATAGGAATCAATGGGAGTCTGAAAGCAGTGAAAACTTATGTTCGATGCTGCCAGATATCCTATTGATTTATATGGTAATGTTTACACCTAGCACCCTAACATAAGCCCCGAGTCTAAACACCCCTAATCTGCTGCCCCGACATCGCCACCACCTACATAATGTTATTAACCCCTATTCCGCCACTCCCGACTCCGCCACCACCTAAATAAAAGTGATAAACCCCTATTCTGCCGCTCCCGGACCCCGCCGCCACTTAAATAAATATTTTAACCCCTATCCCGCCACTCCCAGACCCCACCGCAACTAAATAAAGTTATTAACCCGTAAACCCCTGGCCTCCCACATCACTACCACTTACTAAACCTATTAATCCCTAAACCGCCAGCCCCCCACACCGCCATAAACTAAATTAACCTATTAACCCCTAAACCTAACAACCCGCTAACTGTACATTAAAATTACCTCATCCCTATCTTACAATAAATTTAAACTTACCTTTAGAATTAAATTAAACTATTATATTAATGAACCTACCCTAACTATTATACTAAAATTACATTAAACTACAAATTAAATTAACTATATTACATATTTAAAAACCTAACCCTACTCAAGTTATTTAAATCTACAATAAAGAATTACTAAGTTACAAAAAAATAACAACTAAGTTACACAAAATAAAAAACACTAAGTTACAAAAAAATAAACACTAAATTACACAAAATAAAAAATAAATCAAATATTTAAACTAATTTCTCCTAATCTAATAACCCTATCAAAATAAAAAAGCCCCCCAAAATAAAAAAAACCCTATCCTAAACTAAACTGCCAACGGCCCTTAAAAGGACTTTTTGTGGGGCATTGGCCCAAATAAATCAGCTCTTTTACCTGTAAATAAAAATACAAATACCCCGCAACAGTAAAACCCACCACCCACACAACCAAACCCCCCAAATAAAAACCTAAAAACCTAAGCTCCCCATTGCCCTGAAAAGGGCATTTGAATGGGCATTGCCCTTAAAAGGGTATTTAGCTCTTTTTCCGACCAAAGTCCTTAATCTAAAATTAAAACCCACCCAATAAACCCTTAAAAAACCTAACACTAACCCCAGAAGATCCACTTACAGTTTTTGAAGACCCGACATCCATCCTCAACGAAGTGGCAGAAGTCCTCAGCGAAGAAGTCTTCATCCAAGCTGGCAGAAGTCTTCATCCAGACGGCATCTTCTATCTTCATTCATCCGGCGTGGAGTGGCTCCATCTTCAAAACATCCAGCGTGGATCATCCTCTTCTTACGACGTCTTCTGGAACAATGAAGTTTCCCTTTAAATGACATCATCCAAGATGGCGTCCCTTACATTCCGATTGACTGATAGAATTCTATCAGCCAATAGGAATTAAGGTGGAAAAAATCCTATTGGCTGTTGCAATCAGCCAATAGGATTGAGCTTTCATCATATTGGCTGATCCAATCAGCCAGTAGAATGCAATTTAGTAATTATTAATAGTAGATTTAAATAATTTGAGTAGGGTTAGGTTTTTAAATATGTAATATAGTTAATTTAATTTGTAGTTTAATGTAATTTTAGTATAATAGGGTAGGTTAGTGAATAGTTTAATATAGTTTAATGTAATTTAATGTAATTTTAGTATAATAGTTAGGGCAGGTTAATTAGTAGTTTAATATAGTTTAATTTAATTCTAAAGGTAAGTTTAAATTTATTATAAGATAGGGATGAGGTAATTTTAATGTAAAGTTAGCGGGTTGTTAGGTTTAGGGGTTAATAGGTTAATTTAGTTTATAGCGATGTGGGGGGCTGGCGGATTAGGGGTTAATAGGTTTAGTAAGTGGTAGTGATGTGGGAGGCCAGGGGTTTAGGGGTTAATACATTTATTTAGTTGCGGGAGCGGAGGGATGGGGGTTAATAACTTTATTAGAGTTGTGGTGGGCTCTGGGAGCGGAGGGATAGGGGTTAATAACTTTATTAGAGTTGCGGTGGGCTCCGGGAGCAGCGGATTCAGCAATTCAAGAGTTAAACAGGCAGAGTAGTCAGACAAGCAGAGTTCAGCAATATTAAGGCAATCCAGCAATTCAAGGGTTAAACGGGCAGAGTAGTCAGACAGGCAGAGTTCAGCAATATTAAGGCAATCCAGCAATACAAGTAATAAACTTGGGCAGTGAATGTAAGTTATGCAGGTACTTACATTGGCGCTGATTTGCGCCAAGGAGCTCAAAAGATCCGGCTTCCGAGGGGAAGAGACCGCCAAACGCTCACAGCAAACACTGCGTCCCTGGCAACAGCCAGGGCGGCGCAAGGGAGCGGCGTGACACTATAGAGGAATACGTTAAAGTGCACAATATTCAAAGTTTGGCTTTTTTTGCATGTTGGGTTAGCGCGCAAGCAAAAACCTTTTACTTTCAACTTGTAATATGAGCGTTATGAGGCAAAAACATTTTACTTCACTTGTAATCTGGCCCAAAATAACCAATTCACACCTCTTAAGGTTACAGGAATCTATTCATATTTTTTTACTCTGCTACTAAAATAATAATTTACATGTGTGACATTAACCTATTATCATCACAATACATCCTTAACACTCAGATGCCTATGTATCAAAGGTCTTGCGGACCTGATCTGACAGTGCGGATCAGGTCCGCAAGACCTCGCTGAATGCAGAGAGCAATATGCTCTCCATATTCAGCATTGCACCAGGTGTTGGTGCAACGCCGCCCCCTGCAGACTCGCGGCCAATTGGGAGGTGTCAATCAACCTGATCATACTCGATCGGGTTGAATTGTGGTGATTCCTGTCCGCCTGCTCAGAGCAGGTGGACAGGGTTATGGAGCAGCGGTCTTTTGACTGCTGCTTCATAACTGCTGTTTCTGGCGAGTCTGAAGACTTGCCAGAAACACGGCCCACAAGCTCCATACGGAGCTTGATAAATGGGCCTCTCAGTATCCATATGAATGCCATATGTATCTTGGCATCATGAACATGCTGCCATAGTCACTTCAGGACAACAACATTGACAAATGGCATGTTTTTATTTTTCATTTTTAATATTTGATTGTAAGTCACACTCACAATGTTGTGATTGTCACACTAACAGTACTGGCGTTATTGTAAGCATGGTTTTAAAGGAGATCACTCAATTGCGACATAAATGGTTGACTATTACAATCTGTTTCCATCCGCACCACTGCTTACCAATCTAAATGCGTCTTTTAGGTTGTCAGGGTGGGCTGACTTGCACTCTTATTTTTATCGCTATATGGTCACTTTGCAACTTTCACAAGTATAGTGTTTAACAATATTTATTTATGGTGTTTGCTAAAGGACTGTTTTCATTTTGGTGTGAACTGAAAAAAATGGCAACTATAAGTTTCTATATAAAACACTTATGTTTTAACTGGATTTTAACATTCTTTTAACTGTGATCCCACTGCCTCGCTTGAGCGTGCCTTTCAAAGTACCTGTGCCTATATTAGTGAATTTGTAATCTGGAATGAGCATTCATGACTGTGACTTCAGTAATGTAGGTGCAAGCACTAAGAAAGGCACTCTCGCAACATTGTTTGGACTTAGCATGCATGGAGGCTTGTCCCCTATAAAACCCTACAGATCCTCTTAGCTACTTAGGATATCACATAGACAACACATCTACATATGTATATGTCCCTATATATGTATATGTGTGCTAAGCTGGTTTTGAGCTTTTTTTTTTACTCTCTGCTCCATAGAGAAAATCTGTCTCTTATCAAAGATAAGAAAATCTGTTTGCAAGTGCGGGAATCACTGAAGATGTGCTATTGTGATCATGCATAATCGAAAAGTAGCCTTTTCAGCCTAAAAACGAGACAAAAACACTTGGCTAAATTACGAGTTGTGCATTAGGCTTTTCAGAATTCTAGAATTCTATCAGCCATTTAAAGGAATCTTCATTCAGTGTTAGCCGTCAGATGAAGAGGATGCTCTGCGTTGTATGTCTTGAAGATGGACCCGCTCTGCGCCGGATGGATGAAGATAGAAGATGCCATCCGGATGAATACTTCTGCCCGTCTGGAGGACCACTTCTGCCCGGCTTGGATGAAGACTTCTCCCGGCTTCATTGAGGACTTCGGCCCGGTTGGATGAAGACTACTCCCGGTAAGGTGATCTTCAGGGGGTTAGTGTTAGGTTTTTTTTAAGGGGGGTATTGGGTGGGTTTTAGAGTAGGGTTGGTTGTGTGGGTGATGGGTTTTAATGTTGGGGGGGATTTGTAATTTGTTTTACAGGTAAAAGAGCTGATTACTTTGGGGCAATGCCCCGCAAAAGGCCCTTTTAAGGGCTATTTGTAATTTAGTTTAGGGTAGGGCTTTTTTTTATTTTGGGGGGGCTTTTTTATTTTGTTAGATTAGATTAGGTGTAATTAGTTTAACCCCTTAACGACGCATGTCGTACAGGGTACGTCTCACACAAGCTGGTCTTTAAAGACCAGAGACGTACCCTGTACGTCGTTAAGGGTTTCAAGCGGCTGGAAGCGATCCTGATCGCTTACAGCCACTTTCAAGGTATTGCAGTGATGCCTCGATATTGAGGCATCACTGCAATACCTTTTTAGGCACACCGATGCAGAGAGAGCCACTCTGTGGCCCTCTCTGCATCGGTCAGTGATGGTGCCGATCGTTGGTGGGTGGGAGCCATTGCAGGGAGGTGGGTGGGCGGCCCATCACTGTGGAACTTCCTTCCGGCTGCTGTATATGCCGGGAGCGCGGGCTGGAGGTGAGGGGCGGGTGCGCGCGCACCTGCGATCTATGGCAATTGTGCAATTTTGTTTTTTGCTGGGAGAGGGTGTTGGGTGCTTAGGAGGGGTGATCAAGGGCTGATCTGGGGGTGATCTGGGAGGGGGAGGGTGTAGGGTATGGATGGGGGGCAGCTACACTACAGAAAATGTTAGGTTTCTCAAAAAAAAAAGTTAATGTGCAAAGTGGGTACTGGCAGACAGCTGCCAATACCCAAAATCGTGACTAATAGTTAGTGGGGGGAGGGTTAGAGAGCTCTTTTGGGGAGATCAGGCAGGTTGGGGGCTAAGGGGGGGATCCTACACAGCAGAATATGATTATTATTTTTTTTAATAATAAAAAAAAACTAAATAAAACTTTTATTTTAGTACTGACAGACTTTCTGCCAGTACTTAAGATGGCGGGGACAATTGTGGGGTGGGGGAGGGAAGAGAGCTGTTTGGGAGGGATCAGGGGGTGGGATTTGTCAGGTTGGGTGGCTGGTTTCTACATTAAAGATAAAATTAACTCTTCAAGCTCCCTACAAACTACCTAATTAACCCTATCACTGCTGGGCATAATATAAGTTTGGTGCGCAGCGGCATTTAGCGGCCTTCTAATTACCAAAAAGCAATGCCAAAGAAATATATGTCTGCTATTTCTGAACAAAGGGGATCCCAGAGAAGCATTTACAACCATTTGTGCCATAATTGCACAAGCTGTTTGTAAATAATTTCAGTGAGAAACCCAAAGATAGTGAAAAAGTGAACAATTTTTTTTATTTGATCACATTTGGCGGTGAAATGGTGGCATGAAATATATCAAAATTGGCCTAGATCAATACTTTGGGATGTCTACTAAAAAAAAAAAATATACATGTCAAGGGATATTCAGGGATTCCAGACAGATATCAGTGTTCCAATTAAACTATCGCTAATTTTGAAAAAAAATGGTTTGGAAATAGCAAAGTGCTATTTGTACTTATTGCTCTATAACTTACAAAAAAAGCAAAGAACATGTAAATATTGGGTATTTCTAAACTCAGGACAAAATTTAGAAACTATTTAGCATGGCTGTTTTTTGGTGGTTGTAGACGTGCAACAGATTTTGGGGGTCAAAGTTAGAAAACGTGTGTTTTTTCAATTTTTTCATCATATTTTATAATTTTTTATGGTAAATTATAAGATATGATGAAAATAACGGTGTCTTTAGAAAGTCCATTTAATGGCGAGAAAAACAGTATATAATATGTGTGGGTACAGTAAATGAGTAAGAGGAAAATTGCAGCTAAACACACACATCGCAGAAATGTAAAAATAGCCTTGGTCCTTAAGGGAAAGAAATTGAAAAATGGCTTTGTCCTTAAGGGGCTAAAAATCTTGCAATTTGTTTATTATTTTCTGTAATTTAGTGTTTGTTTGTTTTTGTACTTTAGCTAATTTTATTTAATTGTATTTAATTTAGCGAATTAATGGCTAGATTTAGAGTTCTGCGGCCAAAGGGGTGCGTTAGCTACGCATGCTTTTTTTCCCCCGCACCTTTTAAATACCGCTGGTATTTAGAGTTCACAGAATGGCTGCGTTAGGCTCCAAAAAAGGAGCGTAGAGCATATTTACCGCCACTGCAACTCTAAATACCAGCGTTGCTTATGGACGCGGCCAGCTTCAAAAACGTGCTCGTGCACAATTCCCACATAGAAAACAATGGGACAGTTAGAGCTGAAAAAAACCTAACACCTGCAAAAAATCAGCGTTCAGCTCCTAACGCAGCCCCATTGTTTACTATGGGGAAACACTTCCTACGTCTGCACCTAACACCCTAACATGACCCCGAGTCTAAACACCCCTAACCTTACACTTATTAACCCCTAATCGGCCGCCCCCACTATCGCTGACACCTGCATATTTTTTTTATCCCTAATCTGTCGCTCCGTATACCTCCGCAACCTACATTATACCTATGTACCCCTAATCTGCTGCCCCTAACACCGCCGACCCCTATATTATATTTATTAACCCCTAATCTGCCCCCCACAACGTCCCCGCCAGCTACCTACAATAATTAACCCCTAATCTGACGATCGGATCTCGCCGCTAGACTAATAAATGGATTAACCCCTAAAGCTAAGTCTAACCCTAACACTAACACCCCCCTTAGTTAAATATAATTTAAATCTAACGAAATAAATTAACTCTTATTATATAAATTATTCCTATTTAAAGCTAAATACTTACCTGTAAAATAAACCCTAATATAGCTACAATATAAATTATAATTATATTGTAGCTATTTTAGGATTAATATTTATTTTACAGGCAACTTTGTAATTATTTTAAACAGGTACAATAGCTATTAAATAGTTAATAACTATTTTATAGCTAAAATAGTTAAAATAATTACAAAATTTCCTGTAAAATAAATCCTAACCTAAGTTACAATTAAACCTAACACTACACTATCAATAAATTAATTAAATAAACTACCTACAATTACCTACAATTAAACCTAACACTAAACTATCAATAAATTAATTAAATAAAATACCTACAAATAACTACAATGAAATAAACTAACTAAAGTACAAAAAATAAAAAGAACTAAGTTACAAAAAATAAAAAAATATTTACAAACATTAGAAAAATATTACAACAATTTTAAACTAATTACACCTACTCTAAGCCCCCTAATAAAATAACAAAGCCCCCCAAAATAAAAAAAATGCCCTACCCTATTCTAAATTAAAAAGTTCAAAGCTCTTTTACCTTACCAGCCCTGAAAAGGACCCTTTGCGGGGCATGCCCCAAAGAATTCAGCTCTTTTGCCTGTAAAAAAAAAACATACAATACCCCCCCAACATTACAACCCACCACCCACATACCCCTAATCTAACCCAAACCCCCCTTAAATAAACCTAACACTAAGCCCCTGAAGTTCTCCCTACCTTGTCTTCACCTCACCAGGTTCAGCGATCGGTCCAGAAGAGGGTCAGAAGTCTTGATCCAAGCGGCGACTGAAGAACTCCATCATCGGGCTGAAGTCGGAAGTCCATCATCGGGATGAAGTCTTCTATCAAGCCGCATCTTCAATCTTCTTTCTTCCGGAGCGGAGCCATCTTCTTCCCAGCCGATGCGGATCCAACCTCTTCAAGCGACGCCTACTCGCCGAATGACGGTTCCTTTAAAGGACGTCATCCAAGATGGCGTCCCTCGAATTCCGATTGGCTGATAGGATTCTATCAGCCAATCGGAATTAAGGTAGGAATATTCTGATTGGCTGATGGAATCAGCCAATCAGATTCTGATCGGAACAGCCAATAGAATGCGAGCTCAATCTGATTGGCTGATTGGATCAGCCAATCAGATTGAACTTGAATCTGATTGGCTGATTCCATCAGCCAATCAAAATATTCCTACCTTAATTCCGATTGGCTGATAGAATCCTATCAGCCAATTGGAATTCAAGGGACGCCATCTTAGATGACGTCATTTAAAGGAACCGTCATTCAGCGAGTAGGCGTCGCTTGAAGCGGTTGGATCCGCGTCAGCTGGGAAGAAGATGGCTCCGCTCCGGAAGAAAGAAGATTGAAGATGCGGCTTGATAGAAGACTTCATCCCGATGATGGACTTCCGACTTCAGCCCGATGATGGAGTTCTTCAGCCGCCGCTTGGATCAAGACTTCGGACCCTCTTCTGGACCGATCGCTGAACCCGGTGAGGTGAAGACAAGGTAGGGAGATCTTCAGGGGCTTAGTGTTAGGTTTATTTAAGGGGGGTTTGGGTTAGATTAGGGGTATGTGGGTGGTGGGTTGTAATGTTGGGGGGGGTATTGTATGTTGTTTTTTTACAGACAAAAGAGCTGAATTCGTTGGGGCATGCCCCGCAAAGGGCCCTTTTCAGGGCTGGTAAGGTAAAAGAGCTTTGAACTTTTTAATTTAGAATAGAGTAGGGCATTTTTTTATTTTGGGGGGCTTTGTTATTTTATTAGGGGGCTTAGAGTAGGTGTAATTAGTTTAAAATTGTTGTAATATTTTTCTAATGTTTGTAAATATTTTTTTATTTTTTGTAACTTAGTTCTTTTTTATTTTTTGTACTTTAGTTAGTTTATTTAATTGTATTTATTTGTAGGTATTGTATTTAATTAATTTATTGATAGTGTAGTGTTAGGTTTAATTGTAGATAATTGTAGGTATTTTATTTAATTAATTTATTGCTAGTGTAGTGTTAGGTTTAATTGTAGATAATTGTAGGTATTTTATTTAATTTATTTATTGCTAGTGTAGTGTTAGGTTTAATTGTAGATAATTGTAGGTATTTTATTTAATTAATTTATTGATAGTGTAGTGTTAGGTTTAATTGTAACTTAGGTTAGGATTTATTTTACAGGTAATTTTGTAATTATTTTAACTAGGTAACTATTAAATAGTTATGAACTATTTAATAGCTATTGTACCTGGTTAAAATAATTACAAAGTTGCCTGTAAAATAAATATTAATCCTAAAATAGCTACAATATAATTATAATTTATATTGTAGCTATATTAGGGTTTATTTTACAGGTAAGTATTTAGTTTTAAATAGGATTAATTTATTTAATAATAGTTAATTTATTTCGTTAGATAAAAATTATATTTAACTTAGGGGGGTGTTAGTGTTAGGGTTAGACTTAGCTTTAGGGGTTAAAAAATATATTAGAATAGCGGTGATCTCCGGTCGGCAGATTAGGGGTTAATGTTTGAAGTTAGGTGTCGGCGATGTTAGGGAGGGCAGATTAGGGGTTAATACTATTTATTATAGGGTTATTGAGGCGGGAGTGAGGCGGATTAGGGGTTAATACATTTATGATAGTAGCGGTGCGGTTCGGTCGGCAGATTAGGGGTTAATAAGTGTAGGTAAGGTAGCGGCAACATTGGGGGGGGGGCAGATTAGGGGTTAATAAATATTATGTAGGTGTCGGCGAAGTTAGGGGCAGCAGATTAGGGGTACATAGGGATAATGTAGCTGGCGGTGGTGTACGGAGCGGCAGATTAGGGGTTAAAAAAATGTAATAGAGTGGCGGCAGTGTGGGGGGGCCTCGGTTTAGGGGTACATAGGTAGTTTATGGGTGTTAGTGTACTTTAGAGCACAGTAGTTAAGAGCTTTATAAACCGGTGTTAGCCCAGAAAGCTCTTAACTACTGACTTTTTTCTGCGGCTGGAGTTTTGTCGTTAGATTTCTAACGCTCACTTCAGCCACGACTCTAAATACCGGCGTTAGAAAGATCCCATTGAAAAGATAGGATACGCAAATGGCGTAGGGGGATCTGCGTTATGGAAAAGTCGCGGCTGTAAAGTGAGCGTTAGACCCTTTCCTGACTGACTCCAAATACCAGAGGGCGGTAAAAACCAGCGTTAGGAGCCTCTAACGCTGGTTTTGACGGCTACCGCCCAACTCTAAATCTAGCCGTAATTTAATTATAGTGTAGTGTTAGGTGTAATTGTAACTTAGGTTAGATTTTATTTTACAGGTACTTTTGTATTTATTTTAGCTAGGTAGCTAGTAAATAGTTAATAACTATTTACTAACTATTCTACCCATTTAAAATAAATACAAACTTGCCTGTAAAATAAAAATAAACCCTAAGATAGCTACAATGTAACTATTAGTTATATTGTAGCTAGCTTAGGGTTTATTTTACAGGTAAGTATTTAGTTTTAAATAGGAATAATTTAGTTAATGATAGAAATATTTATTTCGATTTCTTTTAATTATATTTAAGTTAGGGGGGGTTAGGTTTCAGGTTAGAATTAAGTTAGGGGTTAATAACTTCAATATAATGGCGGCGACGTTGGGGGCGGCATATTAGGGGTTAATAAATGTAGGTAGGTGGCGGCGATGTTAGGGCCGGCAGATTAGGGTTTAATAATAAACTAATGTTTGCGATGCGGGTGTGCGGCGTTTTAGGGGTTAATATGTTTATTATAGTGGCGGCGATGTTGGGGCAGCAGATTAGGGGTTAATAAGTGTAGGTAGGTGGCAGCGACATTGGGGGCGGCAGAGTAGGGGTTAATAAATATAATGTAGGGTTCGGCGATGTTGGGGGCAGCCGATTAGGGATTCATAAGTATAATGTAGGTGGCGGCGGTGTCCGGAGCGGCAGATTAGGGGTTAATAATTATAATGTAGGTGTCGGCGATGTCGGGGGCGGCAGATTAGGGGTTAATAAGTGTAAGATTAGGCGTGTTTAGACTTGCGGTTCATGTTAGGGTGGTAGGTTTAGACATAAAATGTATTTCCCCATAGGAGTCAATGGGGCTGCGTTAAGGAGTTTTACGCTGCTTTTTTGCAGGTGTTAGACTTTTTTTCAGCCGGCTCTCCCGGTTGATTCCTATGGGGACATCATGCACGAGCATGTTACACCAGCTCACCGCTAACGTAAGCAGTGTGGTAATGAGCAAAATTTTCTCAACGCTCACTTCTTGTCTTTTAAAGCCGGGTTTGTAAAAACCCGTAATACCAGCGCTGTAGGTAAGTGGGCGGTGAGGGAAAACTGCTCGTTAGCACCGCAAAGCCTCTAACGCAAAACTTGTAATCTGGGCCACTGCTCCTGATAGATTGTGATGGAGCCAATTATTTCCTAGATCACTTCCAGGTCGATTTCAAGTTATGTGCGCTATAGGGAATATAACGAACGCAACAAAAGATGCGTTATTTCACCCCCTATAGCGCAGCCATTACAAGTTTTGAAACAGCAGGCTTGTGCGTGCAATATGGTTATGATGAGCTCCATACCGCACAAAATACAAGCGCTGTTTTGACATGCTCGTGCACGCTTGCACCATAGACATCAATGGGGAGAAGGTGGCAGAAAAAAAACTAACACCTGCGATTGCGGAATGAAAAGCTCCATAACGCAGCTCCATTGATGTCTGTGGGGGAAAAAAAAGATACGTTTAAACCTAACACCCTAACATAAACCTTACATCTAAACACCCCTAATCTGCTGCTCCCGATATCGCCACCACCTAAATAAAGCTATTAACCCCTAATCTACTGCTCCCGATATCGCCGACACTATACTAAAGTTATTAACCCCTATTCCCCTGCACCCCAACATCGTCCACACTATAATAAATCTATTAACCCCTATTCCGCCGCTCCCCGACATCGCAGCCACTAAATAAAGTTATTAACCCCTAAACCTCTGGCCTCCCACATCACTACCACTAAATAAACCTATTAACCCCTAAACTGCCAGCCCCCCACATTACAACAACCTAAATTAAACTATTAACCCCTAAACCTAACCCTAAACCTAACGTAACCCTAACAAAATCCTAACCCTAACACCCCCTAACTTTAACATAATTTAAAAAAAAAAAGCTAAATTAAAGTTACAATTATTAACTAAATAATACCTATTTAAAACTAAATACAAGTTTGCCTGTGAAATAAAACCTAAGCTAGCTACAATATAACTAATAGTTATATTGTAGCTAGCTTATGTTTTATTTTTATTTCACAGGTAAGATTGTATTTATTTTAACTAGGTAGACTAGTTAGTAAATAGTTATTAACTATTTACTAACTACCTTGTTAAAATAAATACAAACTTATCTGTGAAATAAAACCTTAGCTGCCTTACAATAAAAACTAACACTACAAAAAATAAAAAACACTAAAATTACAAAAAATAAAAAAACTAGCATTACAAAAAATAACAAACGAAATTATCCAAAATAATAAAATGTATTTCTATTCTAATACCCTGTTTAATATAGATTAGGCTTTTTTATTTTGGGGCATTTTTTTTAAACTACCAAGGGCCCTTAAAAGGGCATTTTGTAGGGCATTGCCCTAAAGTTAACAGCTCTTTTGCTACAAAACAAACACCCCCTAACAGTATACTAACCCCCAAACCCCCAAAAACAAAGATACTATTTATATCCAAAAAAAAACAACTTACACATCCTTCTATTACCATTTACTGAAAGTGCATAAAAATGCCCACAATCCCCCTGGACGTCCAATAATAGCTGGCGTCTGCAGTTTTACGGACCACCTTTCAGCCTACATGGATTCCTTTCTATAAAAACATGTAGTAGCATTACCTTCATTTATTAGAGATTCCTCTGATCTATTGAATAAATTGAAAAATTTGGACATTACAAAAACCACGGATGAGCTATGGTGGCTTACTAGTGATGTGAGCTCCCTTTACGCCAAAATTCCCCACGACAAAGGTATATTAGCTATTCAATCTTATCTAAAAACAGATATGTACATGCCTTGTAGACAACAAAACTATATTAGTGAACTTATTCTTTTTTTTATATATATCATAATTATTTTAAATACCAGGGGCGTTTTTATTTACAGATCAAGGGTACGGCCATGGGCACCAGATTTGCCCCCAGTTTTGCGAGCCTCTATATGGGGCATTTCGAGGATACTTGTATTTACAGGTCTCCCATGGGGGCAGGTCTGGTGTCCAATGGCTACTACATTGATGACTTGATCTTTTTATTTAAAGGCACTTTTTTTGAAGCTTCTCTTTTTGCAGACTCTCTCAATACTAACAATTATGGTTTGGAGTTCATTAGTAACATCCAATGCACTGAGATAGAATTCTTGGATCTGATACTCGCTTTTTCACCTTTGGGCCATATAACTTCTAAAACTTTTTTTAAGAGGGTTGATTGTAAAAGCTTTTTAGATTTTAAATGCAACCACTATTTGAGTTGGAAGAAAAATGTCCCTTATGGACAATTTAGACGTATAAGAAGGAAATGTAGCACCGAAGAAAGCTTTAAAACACAATCAATCCTTCTTAAAAATAGATTTCTTGAAAAGGAATATCCTTTAGACCTCATACAACAAGGTTATTTAAGTGCCTTAAATGAAGATAGGAACACATATTTCTCAAAACCTGTGCACAAGAACATTCAGGGTGATACTGTGGGCAGGGACCAATCTGGGAAGTCCACAACTGCTTTGTTTGTCACTAGCTTTAATAGTCACCATCGTGACATTAAGAAAAAAAGTATTTTTTGGATAACTTCAAACCACAATGTGGTGTTTTTAAATGTTATAAATTCAGATGTAGTATGAGTAAATGTGTGAAAAATGGCACAAAGACTTTTCAGTCGAATATCACAGGAGAACAATTTACTATTAGAAAATGCCTTACATGTGAATCCACTTTCGTGACATACTTGGTACAGTGTGTCTGTGGGACACAGTACGTAGGACGCACGAGCCGCAAAATTAAGAGACGTTGGACTTAACATATTAGTAATATTAAAAAGACATCTCTAAAACACAGCGTATCTAGACACTACACTCATATTCATAGGGGAAGCTCTAAAACCCTCTCCATTATTCCAATTGAACAAATATCCAGAAACACTCATAACCCTCTACTACTACTCAGATGCAGAGAAACATACTGGATCCACAAGTTACATTATTTGATGCCAGAGGGTCTAAATGAATGTGTGGGTCTGTCTGCTTTCGATCTCTGACATTGTAACTGTATATTTATTTTTTCCCCTCACACTCCCCCCCTTTCATGTTCCTTGTTCATATTTCCCTTCACTGCATCTTAAAATTTAACACATATATGTGATGCATTTGAATTTAACACATCACATATATATATATATATTCCCCCCTTATTTATCTCCCTTTGTATCCCCAATATTATAGTCATACACACACTATTGCGACCCTGATCATTAGGATCTTTATTATTCTTATTTTTAATTGTTCACTGTATAATGTCAGCCATATAGGATCATATTTACAGTACACTATCATTTGACAGTCCTGATCGTTTGACACTCTCACTATACACACATTTGCACTCCCCAGATTGATTGATTCTATTAGGGTTGCACCGATACCATTTTTTTATGACTGAGTATAAGTACCGATACTTGTTTTCAAATACTCACCGATACCAATTACCGATACTTTTTTTTTAATGTCATGTGACAGTTTACCAAGCACAATACAGACTAATTATTTAAGATTCCTTCTTTATAATTATAAAGGACTGTAATTCAAAAGACATTATGAAATAATAAAAAAGTTCACTGAACATGTTTATAAATAAAGAATATTACAATAAAATATTAAATTTAAAGGGGTGATACAATTGGGTTGTAGGGCTGTTATATAACATCAATCTGACATTTGTATGGAGGTTCGACTCTAAGTTGAACAGTCTTTCACTTTCCACACTACTGCATGCGGCAGAAAGATATTTTTGGGCCATTTTAGCCAGAGCTGGAAATCTGTTTATTAACTGCCCAGTACTTCAGGGGTTTGTCTGAAAGGGGTACAGTGATCTCTCCTACAAAAATACAAATAACAGCAATTTGTATTGTCAGAACAGTTGTAAACAATGTTTAGTTTAGTCTGCACTCCAGTTTAAAATGAAATGGGAACATGCAGCTTGAAAAATGCCACAAGATAGCATATGGGTAGGAAGTGGAGGTATCAGTTTAAGTATTGGTGCATTTGCACAAGTACAAGTACTCATGCAAATACTTGGTATCGGTACCGATACCGATACTAGTATCGGTGCATCCCTAGATTCTATCACTATACCAATGTATCCATGTGATATATACATACTGTCACATACTAATTTATTGTTACCACTAGGACCCCTGTGCTCTTTGTCACATATATAAATATATATATATACAGTAGATTTTTATACGTAGTTTGCACATTGACTCACATCACAATTATATACATGCACTCCTGATGTACATACATATATCTTATTTCCAACTCCCCCCTCCCCTTCCCCCCCTTTTGTTGACACTTAGGACTTTGACCCACACTCTTATAAAAAACCTCACCTCAGATATAGTTTTATATATTATTTACAGATTTGTATAGGTTGAACTTGATAGACTTTGGTCTTTTTTCAACCTCATCTACTATGTTACTATGTTACTATTTATTTATTTAGTATGACTATTAAGAACATTTTTATCAACCTACATTTTTTGCTTAGAGGAAGGAAGCATATTGAAATAGCGTTTAGGAACTACGATATTAGACTTTGGATCTCTTTTGTCCCCCTTCGTTGGTTGCTATGGGATATTGTATCCTTTCCTATATTTGCAGACTCACATTGACATAGCGAGACTATTGGTTCAACCATTTGTGTTGATTGCAGACACCTCCCAAATAGATTACGCCATTTGGGGAGTGTCTGTATTGTGAAGTTGACTTTGGCTCCTTCTATCATTCCACGCTACACACACCTCGTTCATGATGTTGTCCTTTTGTTTATGCTCATATACAGTAAGTATTATAAACATCACACTCTCTTAGCTGCTTTATTCGATTATTGTATTAGTGTTTTTCTCTGGTTTAACTGATATTGCCAACCTCTTGTTTATTCCTTTGGTGACTTTGACTGTGAAAACGGATATAACAGACTTCACAAATAAGGATTATACACATGACACAATTACCCTTATATCAACTTCAAAACGTTTGTTTTGTATGAGCAATATCATGAGCCACTCTCTGACTATGCGATTCTGAGCGCACACAAAGACTGGTGGCGTTTTTTAATAGAATACGTTTTGTGAGTGGTCCTCTATAAGATATCTGATCATTGGATCAAGTGCTGTTTTTGACACACTTTTAATATATTAACTATTATTATTATATTTTCTTGTAATAAGGTTATATTTATATAGAATTGCTGCTATATCATCATTTATCACCACTATCATTTCATATGGTGCAAGAAATATTTTTTGGGACACAGTATCCTGATCCACTCCACTGCGGTTGGAGCTGTACCGGAGGCCAGTCTGCTGGATGACTGTCTGCGCTATTTGCACCAAGAGGGGTGCTTTATTAAATGTGAGTGAAACATTTATGTACATCTTCACACAAGTACATAGAATTCTAGGCCATGTGGTGCTTCTTTTTCCTCTCATCTTCTACAGATTACTGACCCATGGATCTTGGCCCTTGATCCACTCACAGACAGCTGCCTGGACCTGGACTTATTATAATATACTCTCAATTGATATATTGGACTTTCACATTGATTTATATACTTTTTTCTATTTGCTTGCTTTGCTCACTAATAGAGTGTTACTAATTTGTCTATTATATTCTCATATTTAGATTTGTATATTCACTTAGCTAACATATTTGAACTAGGGCGCCCCCTATATATATTTTTTGTAATAATTATTTGGATGTTTGTGTTTAATCTTTGGATTGCTAGTGTTTAGTATACCTGTAGTTGATGTGTTACACCTCATAGTAAAATAAAAGTTATGTTTTAATAATTAAAACTAATAACAGTTTTAAAAAGTTGACTGGGTAGTTAATTCAGTCCAATTTGCTTTACACACTTTAGCATACTATGTAAACCTAAAACAAACACAATCACACATTTTCCTGACCCATTTAGCTTGCTAAACATTTAGCTACAAATCTTGCATCAAACTTCCAGCAACCAGGTATCACAGCATTTGCCAGTTTGGTGGAGCTCAGGACGAGCTGAAACTGGCTATCATACCTGAGGCAACTGTTTCATTGTGGCGCCTGGATTCTTCTCTCTCAGACACCAGACAAGTTCCCTTCATCCTCTTCCCACCCATTTAGCATATTCTCCTCTGCAAGTCTTTCTCCTGGGAGAATCATTCTGGGATCATAGCCCAGCCAGTCCTTCAGTCTAGCATTCCAGCACTGTCTGGCTGTGATCAGCACACACTGCTTATGCCCAGAGGCCTTTCCAAAGATACAAATTTCATCACCCTTATCTTTCATTTCTGATATCAAATTGAGATTATCTAAAACCATGTATTAGGGCAGCGAGAAAGGGAAAGTGACAGTTGTGAGATATCCATCAGTTCCTTAGTGCCACACAGGACTATATTTTTTCTTAAAACTCCATCAACAGGTGCTTTTTAACCCAACTTGCCTGAAGTAAAAAACATATTCACCCTCCTTTGTTACAAATGTTCACATTGATTCAGTTTGAAATGCTATAGCATTGCATCCATTAACACTGTGTGAAAAGGGAAGCATTCTAAATGTGAGTTAATTTATATTTGCTGGCCACTGAAAAGAAAAATGTGATATTACAGTTAACCTACGTGTACATATTGTATGTGCATGTATATATAATTAGAATTCACTTATATAAGGTCACAACTGGAGTTAAGAGATTCAAATTCACCCAGTTTTAATTAAACAAATATTTAACTACATTTTGAATTAATACACTACTTTTTTCTGTGACACCCAAGAAGTTCTAATGCTATATTATTTTGCTTTATTATTTTTGGGTAAGCCACACAATGACACATATGTTATATAATATATGACAGATAGAAAAATAGATTGTGTAATGTATTAATTCACCCATGTTTAATAAAACAAATATTTAAATATATTTTCAATTTTTTTCTTCTATTAGTAATAAATCCAATTTGTAAATTAATGCACTGCTTTTTTTGTGACATTCAAGAAGTTCTAATGCTATATTATTTTGCTTTATTTTAATTGGGTAAGCCACACAATGACACATAGGAAAACACAGTTTGACAATGTTATATATTACATGGCAGATAGAAATATATATTGTGTAATATATTAATTGTCTTAAAATGATTGCTTCTTACTTTTACTACCAACTCTGATTTGGTGGATATAATTTAACCCAATTAACCCAAATATGTTCATTCAGTTTGAATGACAGGCCCTTCTCTTACACGACCAAATACAAGTGCATGTGCAATGATACATTCTGGGCAGCAGATGAGGGGTCCACTGCCCGTTCGCCGTGAAGCTGCTTGAACAGGTTCTCAGGTCTGGAACCTTGTCCTCACTTGGGTTCTTACATGGGGCTGATTACAAGTGCAGATACACGAGCGCACACATTCTCACACTTGCATATAGCAAATATTTTTGAAACAATAGGATCTTATAAAATATTACATTGTGTTGCAGGTGGCAATAATACCATGAACATGTTAACTGCCCTCTCTCTGTGTCTGTATATTATTGTAACAGTGCGTGTGTGTGCAAAAATTGCATTATGTTTATAGATCATATATAGATTTATCTTCTAGCCTTAGAATGTTTGCCTATAAACTATAAAATATGTAGTGAAAACCACAATTCATTACAAAACCAACTAAAGCTTGATTGCTTAGATGTATCAAACCTTACAAAATGAACTCATTTGGGAAAATATGATTTAACAGTATATTCGTTTACACTGTTGATTTATAAACATGTCTAAATTCAACTGTACTTGATAAGAAAGGTCTGTAAAATAACCATTGATGTGTATTTGCGCATATAATATTAAACAATAAAGTTTTTTTTTTTAATTTTTTTAAATATGGATAATTTTATGGAAAGCATATTGTAAACAATAGTAGTAAAATATTGTGTTATTCTCCGATTTTCTCTCATGTGTTTGTTCTTTTAGTTGTGTTCATATTTACAAAAAGCCAAGAGAAATCGAACTGAACCAGTTGTTAGGGACTTGGGTCTACTTACATAATCTGATGACAGGAAAGATCATTTATTTATGGTCATACATTTTTAACTTTGACAAAGACTAAACTCACCAGAGGATTAGGAGCATTTAATAACTCAATTAATAAGCTATAGACAATGGTAACTTGTCGAATTTACTGCAGGAAAAACGTCTTCAGCTCTTAGCTATCCAGGAAACATCTTTCATTCTTACATATCAAATTTAATCTGGTACCTTGTGTAGGCATCTTTGCATATGTCTGCCTAAGGAAATTATGCTTATTTTTACATCTAACAACAGCAAGCTTTTCATACAAATTCAGTAAGGATACAGACTTCTAATGAATTCTTTATTTTATATAAATATACAAAACCACCCATTATCACCACATGAAATATATCAAAATACTGGATCATTGGTCTTTTCTTCATTCAGCAAATCTATCTTTCATGAAGAATTTAAGTTTCATATTTTCATTTGTCAGTTGCGAATAGGTCTGTCAGCCCAGACTTACTATACAGTTTGCCAAAAAGGCATATAGCCCACAATGACAATAGTATCTTATATTTGTGTGAGCAGATAATCCCTCACTTTCTTCCTCAGCAGTCTAGTTATGATCAGGCTTAAGTTGCATATTTTGTTTTTATCAAGATTTTGCTGATAAATGCTATCAGCAGGACAGAAATGAAACCCACTAACCATAGCTCTTGTTACAAGTAGCGTTTATGGTTTGAGAGAGATTCTAGCATGATATAGAAGAAGTATTCATATTCAGAAGTTTAATGTCCACATTAAGCTAGGGAATAAATACAGCTAATGTTAGCAAAAAACATATACTAATAATGTGTCAGATCAGCCAACATGTTTGTAGAAAAAAAAATGTTCCTATCTTATTAATCTGCCATTGAAAAAGAAGAATACAAGATAATAATTTTTTCACAACCATTTTTTTCACAGTCGAGATTAAATCCAATACTTGTTACTTGCTGTGAAGAATATAGCATTCTTGTTGGAGTTCTATAAGATTCCATTTTACCTACTGTTTTTAGCTGTAATCCTTTTTTAAATTTATTTAATATGTTTTGCTACTATTGTAGAAGTGTTCAAAACCATTTTCATTGCAATGAATTTTGTAAATGAATGAGAAAATTGATAAGCATAATAGCCCCCAACCTCTTTGAAGATCACTTAAAATTAATTTTATTGTGAACTTTATTTAATGACTGTAAACAGAAAAATTGTAAAGTGTGTGAAGAAATACATCAGGTCACAAAGTTTTATAAACCTTCATTTTGTTTTTTCATCGTAAATCTCACTTCAAAATTTTTGGATTAGTGTTTGAGCTATGGGAAATATAGATGAATGACTATTGATTGGCATGTAATCTGTTAATAAGATGCCCCACTCCATATTTGTAAAAAAAAAAAATTCTTACCAATCTAGCTAGGTGCACTGAATAAAAATCTATATCATGCAGTATACACAATTTGGTCCAGATTACACGTGGAGCGGTATTTAATGCTCCAACTCGTGTGATAACTCTGCTAGAAATAAGCTTTTTTACACGTGTCAAAAAATGGTTAGAATATAGCAACCTCATTAACGGATTCCCCATAGAAGTCAATGCAGAAAAAAGTGGAAAAAAACCTAACACCCTACACTCACCTAAACCCGATTGCATATCCCCAGTTGCACTAACCCGACATGAAAATATGAATATTTCACATTCCAATGTTTCTTAGCAGAATATGTTCTATTTATTCATGAATACATATTTCTACATATAGTTAATGACATTTTGGTACAATATAATATATTATTATATAAAGGGATAGATATATACTGATATATATATATGAGCAAAAAAAGAGAAGATGTCAAGCGCAAATGAAAGTAAGGGTAAATCACTTATATAGTATCAACAATGGGGAAAAATGTATCAAACAAAATCAATATCAATATAATAATCAATAAAGTGCACAAAGATAATCACATATATAAGAGTCTCTAATAAAAAAAGAAGAATATGCGTTCATCAACCACGAAATTACAACTTTATAGGCAGAGTTAAAAAAAACACAGTCCAGTGTTAACAGGGATAACAATGGTGACAGATGTATATCACATCCTCGTACTCCCAAAGGTAGTTGATCTTACTTACAAGGAGAACCCTCAATCATATGAGGTAAGATAAGAGCACTGAGAGAGGAGACGGCATCCACATCCGAATGGGATCCCCGTCGGTCGAGGAATATTCAGTCCAGGTGGATCCAATGTGCTTGGACGTCTCTTCCTGCTCTGGGTTCAGTACGGCTTATAGAGAAGGATATAAAACCAACAACAAAACACATACTAATTGTGTATTAACGTTTATTAAACTGAAAGACACACATAAAAAGAGAGGTCCTTACAAAAGCAAACCTCAATCCAAATGAGGTAAGTGTAACGCTCAATACAACAGAAGTTAGTCACATCCGTAGATTGTGAGGTAAACCGGGATGCCCACTGCAACTTCTGTTGTATTGAGCCGTGAATGTGCAGTAGTCAGCATTGCACAAGCATTTCACAAGAAATGCTTGTGCAAAGTTAAATGTCGACAGCGTATGCTGTAATAATTTAGCGATGCCAGGCAGACTTGATTCGCTACAGCGAATCATGTCCGCACGGTTTTTAACCCTTTAAGGACACAGCTTTCAGTTTGCTCAATTGTTTTATGACGGAGAAATTCCGTCATATGTCCTTAAGAGGTTAATAAATTGACCCTCTCATATTTTTGAGCCCTTATAGCTTTTTATAACTGTACATTGTAATTATTATTATTATTATCAGGTATTTATAAAGTGCCAACAGATTACGCAGCGATATACAGGTAATAGTAAAACATTACAGAGATGCATTACAAACACAAACAAATAAGTACAGTAATGGGGTACATTACAGTTGTAGGTGCAATAATGAGTTATGCAAAAGGAGAGGAATGCCCTGCCCTTGAGCACAATCAGTAGTAGTTCACTTTAAATACAAAGTGTCCTCCAGGTAGAAAAGCTCTCAAGCTTACAATCTAAGGCAGAGGGAATGGACACTAAAGGTAAGGGAAATACGTCTGATATAAGGCAGGGTAAACTGAGAGTGGGTGAAGTGTGTGGCAAGAAAATGAGGGTTGGGAGAGTGTAACAGAATATGGTAAAGTGTCAGTACAGAGGCTGTGAGTGTGAATTATTGTCTCTAACCTGGTTTGTTAGTGACAGGTGTTTATATATTAAGGTAAACACCAGGGTGGGAGGTGGAGGGAGGCTTGGGGGGCTAGTGCGTGCAAATTTTCAGAGATATTGCTGTAGGTGTGAGCTTGAAAATTGCAGGGAAATTTTCAGAGATATTGCTGTAGGTGTGAGCTGTAACAAAGAGAGTGGTAAGGTAAAACTTCCATTTGATAAAGTGAAGGAATAGGGGGAGGTGTGTCTTGGAAAAGAGTAGAGGGGGGAGGAGGGAAGATTGGAATGTACAATAATAAAGGTTAAAACCAATTCCATATTAGCCCAACAGATATAAGGAAAAAACAACAACACTCAATGGCCTCTAGTTGTCAAGCTCCGTAAGGAGCCTGATGGCCCCTGTTTCTAGCGAGTCTTCAGACTCGCCAGAAACAGCAGTTATGAAGCAGTGGTCACAAAGACCGCTCCATGTGACACTTTTTTTTTTGTTTAGCGAAACAGTTTGGGCCAGATTATGAGTGGCGCTTTTCCAGTTACGCATGAGGTATAAGGGGTTTATCGCAGCTGTTTGCACACATTGAGTTTTCCGCTCATATTACAAGTTGTAAGTAAATGTGATCACTTGAGCGTAATCTCGATTTACGCTAGAATGATTATAGCGTCCTGAAAGCTATGGATAACTGTTTCACAAATCAAAAAAGTGTTACAAAACACATCAAAAGTACATTACAAATTACACTTACACTCATAATAACGCCATCTAATAAAAAATATTTTAAAAAAAAATTGCACACAAAAGTTATAAAGGCTCAAAGATATAAATATCTAAAATGGATATGTATATAGATATGTCTATATATGTGTACATATGTATTTATGTATTTATAGGTGCATATATATATTTACAGACATATATACACATATAAAAACCTAAATACATATGTACACATATATAGACATATTAAAAGTGCATTAGACCCCTTTGCAGTAAAGTAGATGAAAACACGTAAAAATATATTTATGCAATATTCATATTTAATAAAGTGTTATACTGTGTATTTACTGCAAATATTTCCCATTTCAGTGTTCTTCCCATAAGGGAATATGTTCTATGCATTTGTAAATAGATATTCCTACACATATCATGTGTCTATATATATATATATAAAATAATTCATTGTGTAGTTGATTTAACAAATCTAGACAAGCCTGGAGGCTTGCTTTTCTCACAGAAAACCTCTGGATTCATTGTTTCCAAAGCAGCAAAGGATTCTGGGTAAGATATGCAAATGAGGTTCACAATGACTCACTTTTTTACTTCAGTCTGCTCCCTTTACGCCATAGCATCGCTGTATACACAGCTTTTAAGCTTAGCTAGGGTTAATACAGTGATTCAGACCATCCCTGGGAACAATGTATCTAGAGGTTCTCTGTGGGAAAAACAAGCCTTCTGACTTGTCTAGATTTGTTAAATGAACTACAAGAGTTATTTTCTTTACATTTTGTGCTTAGTTGAGGATTTTAAACTCACTTTTCACCTCCCCATAATTTTAAAAGTTGTTTCAATGTGAAGAACATTGGAGTGTGAAATATTCATATTTTAATTCCGGGTTAGCACACTTGAGAATACATGATTTGCGAGCGATTGTCATTGGCTCACCCATGTGTTCAGTTAGAAACCAGTAGTGCACTGCTGCTCCTTCAACAAATGATACCAAGAGAATGAAGCAAATTTGATAATAGAAGTAAACTGGAAAGTTGTTTAAAGTTGTATGTTCTACTTATATCATAAAATAAACTTTTTGGGTTTCATGTTCCTTTAACTTCTTTGGGGGAATAGGTTATTGCACATGCGATATCCTAAGCCTGGCTTTTTATGCTTTTTATGGGCCTCTGGTTTTTGCACAAAGCGAAAACTGCTTATTTTCAACTCATAATACGAGAGCAACCGGACGCGTGGATAAAGCTTAATGCTAGGGTTAAATAGCATTCCACTTATAATCTAGTCATTTAACAGAACTCTGAGGACGCGGTAATCATTCTAGCATAAATAGCCAACTTAAAATATGAGCACTAAACTAAACTCTTTGGCCCTTTATAGGGACATTATCTCAATTCTTAATTTAGAGTGTACAATTTAAAGTGAAGATCAACTTTGATGAACGAAAGCCTGGTTTTTAAAAATACTATTAAAAACAGGGGCACTTTCATTCATCAAAGTTTATAAAGCAGCTGTTTTGTTTAAAATCTTACCTCTCTCCTCTTCAGAGTCGGAGCAGCTTCCCCCGCCCGTAGATCCTCTCTTCATACGTCAGAAATTACGAATCCGGCTTCCTCCAGTAATCGCTTCCCCCAGAGCAAACATTGCCTGAGGCCATGCCGTGATTGGAGGAAGCCAGATTCTTCATAGCTGACGTATGAAGAGAGGTTTTGCGGGCGGTGGAAGCTGCTCCGGCTGTGAAGAGGAGAGAGGTACATTTTTAAACAAAACAGCTGTTTTGTAAACTTCGATGAATGAAAGTGCCCCTGTTTTTAATAGTATTTTTAAAAACCAGGCTTTCATTTTTCAAAGTTGATCTTCACTTTAGGAAACCATTTCCAATTTGCTTTTTTTTTTAAATCAAATTTGCCTCATTCTTTCAGTATCCTTTGTTGAAACTTAGCTCATTTTTTCATGAGAGCATACTGAAGTATGCTTGAGCATTATACGCATACCGGTGCCATAGAGTGCTCTACACAAGACATACCAAGCGAAAGAGGTCAATGTAATAACAAAAGTTAATTGGAATGTGTTTTTTTTTTTTTTTTACTGAATGCTCTATCTGAATCTTGAAAGCTTAATTTTTCCAACAATATTGTTTTAATTAACATTGCTTGTGTTAATTTTAATTTAATTTTATTTTCATTATTTTTTAAATCATATATCACCAGCCACATTTTACGTTCATAGCACAGAAATATTTTATATTTACATGAAATACACTGTATTTAGGAGGTTAACCCTATTTAGCATCATTAGACACATACCTTTTTCCCATGTCTATTTTGATACACCTTCCTTTCACATTCTTCTTTTAGTTCCAACACATTAATTCAGAGAAACGATTCTTAATTTATTTTACTCCCTAAAAAATTTCAATTTGTCTTCTCACATCATCTTTTTTGACACACCTTAGGCGCACCTTATCTTTGTACTTTTTGTATAATGATCTTCAAGGTTTTAAACAGCGCTGGGTATCTTTGTCTCAATTCCTTTTAATAATAAATGTTATGCACCTCACATTCTCATGAAAGATGTAAGCCCAATCCATTTGTATTACCTTCTTACTTGCCTTTCTACTTTAAATTTAAATCTAAGAATCCAACATTTAAAAAGCATTTGATTACAATTCTTAGGGGTAGATTTATCATGGTGCGGACAGACATGATACGCTATAGCGAATCATATCCGCCGCACATCAATAAATGCCGACAGCATACGCTCTCAGCATTTATCATTGCATCAGCAATTCTTGTGAACTGCTAATGCAATACCGCCCCCTGCAGATTCGCGGCCAATCGGCCCGCTAACAGGGGGTGTCAATCAACCCGATCGCATTCGATCGGGTTGATTTCTGTCCGCTGCCTCAGAGCAGGCAGACAAGTAATGCTTTCGCCGGAAACACGTACGGAGCTTGATAAATTGACCCCTCTCAGTTTACTCAACAGTAAAACTCAACTTCTGTAACTTACTCAACTTCTGTAAAAAAAAGAGAGGATGGGGCAAGAAGCATTGATTACATGGTTGGCAATAATGACACGCCCTTAAATATATTAAAAAAAAATCTCTAGCAGATGTTTAATTATTTAAGTAATTAAAATTATTCAGAGTATTATATTGAGAGTAAATAAAAAATCTCACATGTGGCAGGAGACTAGTGTTTATGGACTAGTATTTTTGCTGCATTTTATATATTTTGGCAATAAAAATGTTTAAATGTTGTAGATGCAAATATTGCAGTCAATTCTGGCTCCACCCATTTTTATAATAAAATATTTGCTAACAGCTAGATTACATTGGGGTGCTAAGGTTCTAGGGCTTGTCATTGGGTGCTGTCAAGAATACTGAGGTGATTTTATTATTGTAGCCAGAAAAAATGACATATTTATTGGATGTCAAATGAAGAAACGAAGGTGGCACACTTTAAAGGAAACAAACCATTAAGACGAGCAACGTTTTCGGACTCCTGCACCTTTCTCAAGCTTGAGAAAGGGGTAAGAGCCCCGAAACGTTGCTCGTCTTAATAAAGATTTGCTTGCTTTAAAGTGTGCCACCTTCATTTCTTCATTTGATGTACACTTTGGAGGCTTTAAGAGGGAAGCCTGGAAGGTGTTGCACCTATTCACCTATAGTAGCCTTCAGGCTCACCGGAAACAGTTTAAGACCGCTGCTCCATAACTGGTCTGCTGCCTCTGAGGCTGCAGTCTGCAATCTGCCCGATCCTATACAATCAGGCTGATTGACACCCTCTGCTAGCAGTCGATTGGCCTCAAATCTGCAGGGGACGGCATTGCACAAGCAGTTCTGGTGAACTGCTTGTGCAATGTTAAATTCCGACAGCGAATGATGTCGGACAGACATTGATAAATCGGCCCCATAGTCTTTGCACCTGTTGCTATTAGGTGTTGATCCTATCTCCTTAGAACATATTTATTGGATGGACAGAAAAATCTCAAAATAAATAAAAATGGTTGAAAAATGATCCTAAATATATAATTATATAGGACATCTGCACATTTCACCAAAAAACAACAACCCAGGAAACAGAAAATTAGTGTTTCTACTAATCAAGGAATTTTGGGTACAAATATGCAAATAAGGTTCACCACACTTGGGCTTTTTGTTTCCAATGTCTATTTTACACATTGACAGATGTCCTATACCAACTTCTCTATGAAGCAAGTAGGAATCTTGCATGTGCTGATGAGGTCTAACTAGAGCAAAACAGCTTTCCACTTGTGATAATGTATGGTATGCTATAAAGATGCCTAGAGTAGTCTGTGTTTAAAATCATTTGAAGCAAAAAGTTGAGGTACAGTGAAGCTCATTTACATAACCAGAATCCCTTTCTTTTTGTGTAAAAATTTGCAAATGTGCTCTACAGTCTACAGTGATTTTATAGAATGCTAGCAAATCAGAATTAGTATCAGTAATCCTTCAGCACATATTTGCGAAGGGTATCATAAAGGGTCAAAAGTACTCATTTTGGCCTGATCTTTAAAAATATTGGTAAAACATGTGTAATATGTACATACTCACACATATTCTTTGGTTCAAAAAATATAAAACTATAAAGTTTTTCTCTTTTTAAGAAAAAAAGAAGAAATTATTTTACAGCATATTCTGCTTTATTCATTAGTGATATGTTTTTGACAACTATTATCTAATCCTGACGAATTCAGAAAATCGGATGTGAGTGACAAGATTGGCCATAATTGTTTGATAATGGGGAAGAGGATAACAATGTTAAATATAAAGAAATTCCCATAAGTATTCAAAATAAAAATATGTTATCAATAATTTTAAAATGAATGTTTAACTTGTATCCACTTTAAACTCAGAGGTTTTAATAGCATACAACTATTTCAAAACAAAAATTGTTCTACAAGATAATACTTTCAGTGTTAAAGAACTTAAATTTAACCTATCCTTAAAGGAACTTTTAGTGCTAGACTTTATGTATGACACTATAAATAAGACCTATGAAAAAAATTAGCATCAGTAGATTTGTTATAGTGATTCCATTTTAGCAAACTGACACCTACAGTAGATTACGAGTTTTGCGTTATGGTGCAGTACGACTTTTAACACTGAAAAATTGGCCATTATGCTGCAATGGATAGGAATGCATATTACGAGTCGTGTCGGTATAGCTATACCGCAAGCATTTTAGCCTGTAACGTAACGTCCATTCCCCACTCGAAAAAATTATGTTTGGTGTGGGATTTCCATAGTGCCGGTATTACAGGTAGTGCGTTCAGGCTAAAAATCTTGCATTATGCTTGATACCGACACGAGCCATACCGCCATCTGAGAGTAGTAGTTATGGATTTTGCGAAACAAAAATGTTTCACAAAACTCATAACTAAAGTGTTACAAAGCACACTAACACCCATAAACTACATATTAACCCCTAAACTGCCTGCACTCCTGCATCGCAAACACTATTTAAAACTTATTAACTCCTAATCTGCTGCCCACTCACCCATATCGGGACTATTAAATACATTTATTAACCCCTGATCTGCCACCCACATCGTTAACACTATTTAAATATATCAACCCATAGACAGCCGCTCCCTGACATCGCCGACACTACTAAAAGTTATTAATGTCTAATCCGCCACTCCCCGACACTTAAATAAACCTATTAACCCCTAAACCGCCGGCCCTCCACATCGCCAACACTATAATAAAGTATTAACCCCTAAACCTCTAGCCCCCACACATCGTAACTACTAAACTAAACCTATTAACCCCTAGACCGCCGCCCCCCACATCGCAAAATACTAAATTAAACTATTAACCCCTAAACCTAATACCCCCCAACTTTAAATTACAATTACAATATAACTATATTTAAATAAATAGAAACTTACCTGTGAAATAAAAATAACCCTAACATTAAACTATAAATTAACCTAACATAACTATTCTAATAAAATAAAACAATACTACCAATTAAAAACCTAAATTACAAATTTGAAAAAACCTAACACTATGAAAAAAATAAAAAAATCTAAAATTACAAAAAATAATAAACACTAAATTACGAAAAATAAAAAACACTAAGCTTACAAAAAATAATAAACGAAATTATCAAAAATAAAAACAATTACACCTATTCTAATAGCCCTATAGAAATAAAAAAACAAACGGCTAGATTACGGGTTTTGCGGTATGAGTGAAACAGCAGCATTATGGCTCTTTTTCACTACCGCTGGTATTACGAGTCTTGCAGGTTTAGCAGCACCTCACACTTTTTTGGCCGTAACGCAACGTAACTACCGCAGCTTTCCAAAAGTCCTTTTTCAATGGGACTTCTATAGTGCTGGTATTACGAGTTTGCCTGGGAGGCCAAAAAGTGAGCGGTACACCCTATACTGTCAAGATTCGTACCGCCACCTGAAAGTCAGAAGTTATGGGTTTTATGCTACAAAGCCGTAACATAAAACTCATAACTAAACTCACCACCCACACAACCAACCACCCAAATAAAATCCTATCTAAATAAACCTAAGCTCCCCATTGCCCTGAAAAGGGCATTTGTATGGGCATTGCCTTAAAGGACATTTAGCTCTTTTCTGCCCAAACCCTAAGCTAAAAATAAAACCCACCCAATAAACCCTTAAAAAAAACTAACACTAACCCCCGAAGATCCACTTACAGTTTTTGAAGACCGGACATTCATCCTCAACGAAGCTGCAGAAGTCCTCAGCGAAGCTGGCAGAAGTCTTCATCCAAGCGGGCCGAAGACTTCATCCAAGCGGGCCGAAGATGGCGTCCCTTGAATTCCAATTGGCTGATAGAATCCTATCAGCCAATTGGAGTTAAAGGTGAAAAAATCCTATTAGCTGATGCAATCAGCCAATAGGATTGAGCTTCAATCCTATTGGCTGATCCAATCAGCCAATAGGATTGAGCTCACATTCTATTGGCTGATTGGATCAGCCAATAGAATGTGAGCTCAATCCTATTGGCTGATTGCATCAGCCAATAGGATTTTTTTACCTTTAATTCCGATTGGCTGATAGAATTCTATCAGCCAATCGGAATTCAAGGTACACCATCTTGGATGGAACCTTCATTCGAGAAGAGCCGTCGGAAGAAGAGGATGCTCTGCGCCTGATGTCTTGGAATGGATGAAGACTTCGGCCCGCTTGGATGAAGATAGAAGATGCCATCTGGTTGAACACTTCTGCCGGCTTGGATGAAGACTTTGGCCCGCTTGGATGAGGACTTCTGCTGGCTTCGCTGAGGACTTCTGCCGCTTCGTTGAGGATGGATGTCGGGTATTCAAAAACTGTAAGTGGGTCTTCGGGGGTTTGTGTTAGGTTTTTTAAGGGTTTATTGGGTGGGTTTTATTTTTAGCTTAGGGTTTGGGCAGAAAAAGAGCTAAATGCCCTTTTAAGTGCAATGCCCATCCAAATGCCCTTTTCAGGGCAATGTGGAGCTTAGGTTTGTTAGGTAGGTTTTTATTTGGGGGGTTTGGTTATGTGGGTGGTGGGTTTTAATGTTGGGGGGGTGTTTATATATTTTTTTTTACAGGTAAAAGAGCTGATTTCTTTGGGGCAATGCCCCACAAAAGGCCCTTTTAAGAGCTATTGGCAGTTTAATTTAGGCTAGGGTTTTTTATTTGGGGGGGGGGGGCTTTTTTATTTTGATAGGGCTATTAGATTAGGTGTAATTAGTTTAAATATTTGATAATTTCTTTTTTATTTTGTGTAATTTAGTGGGGTTTTTTTTGTAATTTAGTTAACAGTATTTAATAAATGTAATTAATTTAATTGTAGTGTAAGGTTAGGTGTTAGTGTAACTCAGGTTAGGTTTTATTTTACAGGGAAATTTGTATTTATTTTAGCTAGGTAATTAAATAGTTAATAACTATTTATTAACTATTCTACCTAGTTAAAATAAATACAAACTTAGCTGTGAAATAAAAATAAAACCTAAGATAGATACAATTTAACTATTAGTTATATTGAAGCTATCTTAGGGTTTATTTTATAGGTAAGTATTTAGTTTTAAATAGGAATTATTTAGTTATTAATAATAGGTTTTATTTAGATTGATTTTAATTACATTAAAGTTAGGGTTAGGGGTTAATAACTTTAGTATAGTGGCGGTGACGTTGGGGGTGGAAGATTAGGGGTTAAGTGTAGGTACGTGGCGGCGACGTTGGGGCGGCAGATTAGGGGTTAATAAGTGTAGGTAGGTGTCGGCGGTGTCGGGCGGCAGATAAGGGGTTAATAAGTGTAGGTAGATGGCGGAGGTCTCGGGGACGGGAGATTAGGGGCTAATAAGAGTAATTTAGGTGTCGGCGATGTTGGGGGTGGCATATTAGGGGTTAATAACTGTAATGTTGGTGGCAGCGATGTCAGGGGCGGCAGATTAGGGGTGTTTAGACTTGGGGTTTATGTTAGGGTGTTAGGTGTAAACATAACTTTTCTTTCCCCATAGGAATCAAAGGGGCTGCGTTACGGAGCTTTACGCTGCTTTATTGCAGGTGTTAGGCTTTTTTTCAGCCGGCTCTCCCCATCGATGTCTATGGGAAAATCGTGCATGAGCACGTAAAACCAGCTCAAAGCAGCGCTGGTATTGGAGTGCGGTATGGAGCTCAATTTTGCTCAACGCTCACTTATTGCCTGCTAACGTTGGGTTTATGAAAACCTGTAATAGCTGTGCTATAGGGAGGTGAGCGGTGACAATAACTTACAAGTTAGCACCGAGCAGCCCCTTGGCCTACAATAAACTACCAATAGCCCTTAAAAGGGCCTTTTGTAGGGCATTGTCCTAAATTAAACAGCTCTTTTACCTGTAAAAAAAATGCAAAGTCCCCCCAACAGTAAAACCCACCACCCAAGCAACCCCCCAAAATAAAAAACCTAAGTCTAAAAAAAAACCTAAGCTACCCATTGCCCCTAAAGGGGCATTTGTATGTGCATTGCCCTTAAAAGGGCATTCAGCTCTTTTTAACTGCCCTTAAAAGTGCATTCAGCTCTTTTACAATTGTCCAAAGCCCTAATCTAAAAAAAAAAACACCCAGAAAAAAACAAAATCAAAAACTAACCCTATAAAATCTACTCACGGTTCCTGAAGTGCGGACATCCATCTTCATCCAAGCGGCGACACCTTCATCCATCTCGGGGATGTCTTCTATCTTTATCCGGTGGCGTGGAGCTATCCTAGAAGCCAATCCTATCCTGCGCGGAGCGTCCTCTTCATACGGTCATCGCCTTACACTGAAGTTGAATGCAAGGTAGCGATTTCAAAATGGTGTACCTTGCATTCCTATTGGCTTATTTGATTCTTCAAATTCAAATCAGCCAATAGCATGGCTGATTCTGAAATCGTATTGGCTGTTCAACACAGCTAATAGGATGAGAACTACTGAAATCCTATTGGCTGTTCAAATGCAATGGGTAGTTTAGGATTTTTGAGTTAGGTTTTTTTATTTTGGGGGGTTGGTTGGGTGGTGGGTTTTAATGTTGGGGGGACTTTGTATTTTTTTTACAGGTAAAAGAGCTGTTTAACTTAGGGCAATGCCCTACCAAAGGCCTTTTTAAGGTCTATTGGTAGTTTATTGTAGGTTAGGGGGTGTTTTTATTTTGGGGGAGCTTTTTTATTTTTATAGGGCTATTAGATTAGGTGTAATTGTTTTTATTTTTGATCATTTCGTTTATTATTTTTTGTAATCTTAGTGTATTTTTTTTTTGTAATTTAGTGTTTATTATTTTCTGTAATTTTAGATTTTTTAATTTTTTTCGTAGTATTAGGTTTTTTAAATTTGTAATATAGATTTTTTAATTGGTAGTTTTTTTTATTTTATTAGAATAGTTATGTTAGGTTAATTTATAGTTTAAATTTAGGATTTTTTTTATTTCACAGGTAAGTTTTTATTTATTTTAAGATAGATATATTGTAATTTTAATTTAAAGTTTGGGGTGTGTTAGGTTTAGGGGTTAATAGTTTAATTTAGTGTTTTGCGATGTGGGGGGGCTGGTGGTTTAGGGGTTCATAGGTTTATTCAGTGGCGGCTATGTGGGGGGCCGGAGGTTCATGGCTTAATAGGTTTAATTTGTGGCAGCGATGTGGGGGCCGGAGGTTTAGGGGTTAATCAGTTTATTTAGTGGTGGCAATGTCGGGGAGCGTTGGATTAGGGTTTATTAGCTTTTATTAGTGGCGGCGATGTCAGAGCGCCGGATTAGGGGTTAATAACTTTATTTAGGTGTCGGTGATGTCAGGGGCGGCGGATTAGGGGTGTTTAGAGTTGGGGTTTATGTTAGGGTGTTAAGGTGTAAATGCAACTTTTTTTTCCCCATAGACATCAATGGGGTTGCTTTACAGAGATTTTTCATTCAGCACTTCAGGTGTTAGTTTTTTTTCTAACACTCTCTCCCCATTGATGTCTATGGGGGAAATCATGCACGAGCAAGTCAAATCAGTCCTTGGATTTTGTGCGGTATGGAGCTTAACGCACCATACCGCACAGCACAAGGAGGCTTTTCAGTAACTCGTAATGGCAGCGCTATGGAGAGTGAAATAACGCAACTTTTTTGTGCTAGTTTCGCACCCTGTTTAGTCATAATTTAGGCATGATTAAAGGGACAGTTTACTCAAAAATGTTCTCCCTTTTAATTTGTTCCCAATTATCCACTTTAACTGCTGGAGTGTATTACATTGTTTACATGTATTTCCAGTACCCTTAGTTAATTTAGCTTGTGGTATCCCCACCTATTCTGAAAGTTTTTGGCCTTAAGGCCAAGCTGTGTAAACACAGCCAGCCGAATAAATTACACTCCCAGTGGGGTATAGAAGAGATAAGGTAATAAAATGTTTATTTTCCATTGTTCTCTCCAAGTATTAGTCTTTGGTTTACAGACAGATATAAGATAAATAAGCATGTATATGTACACTATGGGGCCAATTTATGAAAGTGCGAGTGAACATGATACAATGTAGCATATCATGTCCGCCGCACATCGATAAATGCCGACAGCATACGCTGTCGGCATTTATCATTGCACAAGCAGTTCTTGTGAACTGCTGTGCAATGCTACCCCCTGCAGATTGGCCGCTAGCAGGGGGTGTCAATCTGCCCAATCGTATAGAATCATGCGGATTGATGTCTGCAGCCTCAGAGCAGGCGGACAAGATATGGAGCAGCGGTCTTTAGGTCGCTGCTTCATAACTGCTGTTTCCGGCAAGCCTGAAGGCTCGCGCAGAAACAGGGGCATCAAGCTCCATTCTGAGCTTGATAATTCGGCCCCTATGTGATAAAGTAATGAGATCTGATTATACCTACAAGCTCAACCCATTTTATAAGGTTGTGGCCTCAAAACACAAAATCAGCTAATTTGTATACACAAATAAACCTCAAAAAGCAAATCTCATACATGTTATACTCTGCACTTAGTAAAAAAAATTGGAAACACATTAAGGGAAAAACAATTTTATAGTATACTGTCCCTTTAAATGTACACTGCCCTATAAGCAAATAAATATAAATAGTGACCAGTGAGAGTTTCTGACCCAAGCATCTATAATATTGGTTCTATTCTACATAGACACAAGTTTTATAGCACATAAATCCAAACAGCAACCTCTTTCACCATATATAACCCTACCCGCACCCCCCACCACAATATTATGATAAGTTAACACTATTCAATACCACGTAAAGTAATCCCACTTCTCAATACCCTCAATGCAAACTTCTGACAACTGTCCTCCTGACTAATAAATATCATGAGCCAATCAAAATGATCACTAATTGCATTTTACATAGGATGGAACACAAGAGGAGGACCAAACTGCTGCATGAAGTGATTGCAGGGGGCTGAAGAAAGATGATTCTTCAGCTAGATTTCAGTTACTATGGCCTAGATTTGGAGTTCGGCGGTAAAAGGGCTGTTAACGCTCCGCGGGCTTTTTTCTGGCCGCACCATAAATTTAACTCTGGTATCGAGAGTTCAAACAAATGCTGCGTTAGGCTCCAAAAAAGGAGCGTAGAGCATTTTTACCGCAAATGCAACTCTCGATACCAGAGTTGCTTACGGACGCGGCCGGCCTCAAAAACGTGCTCGTGCACGATTCTCCCATAGGAAACAATGGGGCTGTTTGAGCTGAAAAAAAACCTAACACCTGCAAAAAAGCAGCGTTCAGCTCCTAACGCAGCCCCATTGTTTTCTATGGGGAAACACTTCCTACGTCTGCACCTAACACCCTAACATGAACCCCGAGTCTAAACACCCTTAACCTTACACTTATTAACCCCTAATCTGCCGCCCCCGCTATCGCTGACACCTGCATATTTTTTTTAACCCCTAATCTTCCGCTCCGTAAACCGCCGCAACCTACGTTCTCCCTATGTACCCCTAATCTGCTGCCCTAACATCGCCGACCCCTATATTATATTTATTAACCCCTAATCTGCCCCCCTCAACGTCGTCGACACCTGCCTACACTTATTAACCCCTAATCTGCCGAGCGGACCTGAGCGCTACTATAATAAAGTTATTAACCCCTAATCCGCCTCACTAACCCTATCATAAATAGTATTAACCCCTAATCTGCCCTCCCTAACATCGCCGACACCTAACTTCAATTATTAACCCCTAATCTTCCGAGCGGAGATCACCGCTATTCTAATAAATTGATTAACCCCTAAAGCTAAGTCTAACCCTAACACTAACACCCCCCTAACTTAAATATAATTTACATCTAACGAAATAAATTAACTCTTATTAAATAACTTATTCCTATTTAAAGCTAAATACTTACCTGTAAAATAAATCCTAATATAGCTACAATATAAATTATAATTATATTATAGCTATTTTAGGATTAATATTTATTTTACAGGCAACTTTGTAATTATTTTAACCAGGTACAATAAATATTAAATAGTTAAGAACTATTTAATAGTTACCTAGTTAAAATAATAACAAATTTACCTGTAAAATAAATCCTAACCTAAGATATAATTAAACTTAACACTACCCTATCAATAAAATAATTAAATAAACTACCTACAATTACCTACAATTAACCTAACACTACACTATCAATAAATAAATTAAACACAATTGCTACAAATAAATACAATTAAATAAACTATCTAAAGTACAAAAAATAAAAAAGAACTAAGTTACAAAAAATAAAAAAATATTTACAAACATAATAAAAATATTACAACAATTTTAAACTAATTACACCTACTCTAAGCCCCCTAATAAAATAACAAAGCCCCCCAAAATAAAAAATTCCCTACCCTATTCTAAATTAAAAAAGTTACAAGCTCTTTTACCTTACCAGCCCTGAACAGGGCCCTTTGCGGGGCATGCCCCAAGAATTTCAGCTCTTTTGCCTGTAAAAGAATAAATACAATACCCCCCCCCCCAACATTACAACCCACCACCCACATACCCCTAATCTAACCCAAACCCCCCTTAAATAAACCTAACACTAAGCCCCTGAAGATCTGCCTACCTTGTCTTCACCATCCAGGTATCACCGATCCGTCCTGGCTCCAACATCTTCATCCAACCCAAGCGGGGGTTGGCGATCCATAATCCGGTGCTCCAAAGTCTTCCTCCTATCCGGCAAGAAGAGGACATCCGGACCGGCAAACATCTTCTCCAAGCGGCATCTTCGATCTTCTTCCATCCAGAGCGAAGCGGCAGGATCCTGAAGACCTCCAGCGCGGAACATCCATCCGGACCGACGACTGAACGACGAATGACTGTTCCTTTAAGGGACGTCATCCAAGATGGCGTCCCTCGAATTCCGATTGGCTGATAGGATTCTATCAGCCAATCGGAATTAAGGTAGGAATTTTCTGATTGGCTGATGGAATCAGCCAATCAGAATCTAGTTCAATCCGATTGGCCGATCCAATCAGCCAATCAGATTGAGCTCGCATTCTATTGGCTGATCGGAACAGCCAATAGAATGCGAGCTCAATCTGATTGGCTGATTGGATCAGCCAATCGGATTGAACTTGATTCTGATTGGCTGATTCCATCAGCCAATCAGAAAATTCCTACCTTAATTCCGATTGGCTGATAGAATCCTATCAGCCAATCGGAATTCGAGGGACGCCATCTTGGATGACGTCCCTTAAAGGAACAGTCATTCGTCGTTCAGTCGTCGGTCCGGATGGATGTTCCGCGCTGGAGGTCTTCAGGATCCTGCCGCTTCGCTCCGGATGGAAGACCATAGAAGATGCCGCCTGGATGATGACTTCAATCGGATGGAAGATCCTCTTCTGCCCCGCTTGGATGAAGACTTTGACCGGATCATGGACCTCTTCAGCCCCCGCTTGGGCTTGGATCAGGACATCGGAGGAGCTCTTCAGGACGGATCGGTGAACCTGGTATGGTGAATACAAGGTAGGAAGATCTTCAGGGGCTTAGTGTTAGGTTTATTTAAGGGGGGTTTGGGTTAGATTAGGGGTATGTGGGTGGTGGGTTGTAATGTTGGGGGGGGGGGGTATTTATTCTTTTACAGGCAAAAGAGCTGAAATTCTTGGGGCATGCCCCGCAAAGGGCCCTGTTCAGGGCTGGTAAGGTAAAAGAGCTTGTAACTTTTTTAATTTAGAATAGGGTAGGGAATTTTTTATTTTGGGGGGCTTTGTTATTTTATTAGGGGGCTTAGAGTAGGTGTAATTAGTTTAAAATTGTTGTAATATTTTTCTTATGTTTGTAAATATTTTTTTATTTTCTGTAACTTAGTTCTTTTTTATTTTTTGTACTTTAGCTAGTTAATTTAATTGTATTTATTTGTAGGAATTGTGTTTAATTAATTTATTGATAGTGTAGTGTTAGGTTAATTGTAGGTAATTGTAGGTAGTTTATTTAATTATTTTATTGATAGGGTAGTGTTAGGTTTAATTATATCTTAGGTTAGGATTTATTTTACAGGTAAATTTGTTATTATTTTAACTAGGTAACTATTAAATAGTTCTTAACTATTTAATAGCTATTGTACCTGGTTAAAATAATTACAAAGTTGCCTGTAAAATAAATGTTAATCCTAAAATAGCTATAATATAATTATAATTTATATTGTAGCTATATTAGGATGTATTTTACAGGTAAGTATTTAGCTTTAAATAGGAATCATTTATTTAATAAGAGTTAATTTATTTCGTTAGATAAAAATTATATTTAACTTAGGGGGGTGTTAGTGTTAGGGTTAGACTTAGCTTTAGGGGTTAATACATTTATTAGAATAGCGGTGAGCTCCGGTCGGCAGATTAGGGGTTAATAAGTGTAGGCAGGTGTCGGCGATGTTAGGGAGGGCAGATTAGGGGTTAATACTATTTATGATAGGGTTAGTGAGGCGGGTTAGGGGTTCATAACTTTATTATAGTAGCGCTCAGGTCCGCTCGGCAGATTAGGGGTTAATAAGTGTAGGCAGGTGTCGGCGACGTTGAGGGGGGCAGATTAGGGGTTAATAAATATAATATAGGGGTCGGCGATGTTAGGGGCAGCAGATTAGGGGTACATAGGGATAACGTAGGTGGCGGCGATTTGCGGTCGGAAGATTAGGGGTTAATTATTTTAAGTAGCTGCCGGCGACGTTGTGGGGGGCAGGTTAGGGGTTAATAAATATAATATAGGGGTCGGCGGGGTTAGGGGCAGCAGATTAGGGGTACATAAGTATAACGTAGGTGGCGGTCGGGAGATTAGGGGTTAAAAATTTAAATCGAGTGGCGGCGATGTGGGGGGACCTCGGTTTAGGGGTACATAGGTAGTTTATGGGTGTTAGTGTACTTTAGGGTACAGTAGTTAAGAGCTTTATAAACCGGCGTTAGCCAGAAAGCTCTTAACTCCTGCTATTTTCAGGCGGCTGGAATCTTGTCGTTAGAGCTCTAACGCTCACTTCAGAAACGACTCTAAATACCGGAGTTAGAAAGATCCCATTGAAAAGATAGGCTACGCAAATGGCGTAGGGGGATCTGCGGTATGGAAAAGTCGCGGCTGAAAAGTGAGCGTTAGACCCTTTAATCACTGACTCCAAATACCAGCGGGCGGCCAAAACCAGCGTTAGGAGCCTCTAACGCTGGTTTTGACGGCTACCGCCGAACTCCAAATCTAGGCCTATGTTTTTAATTAGTAAGGAGTTAGGTTTTATTACTTTTAATATTTTCTCTTGTAAGGTGTATCCAGTCCACGGATCATCCATTACTTGTGGGATATTCTCCTTCCCAACAGGAAGTTGCAAGAGGATCACCCACAGCAGAGCTGCTATATAGCTCCTCCCCTAACTGCCATATCCAGTCATTCTCTTGCAACTCTCAACATAGCTGGAGGTAGTAAGAGGAAAGTGGTGTAATATAGTTAGTTTTTTCTTCAATCAAAAGTTTATTGTTTTTAAATGGTACCGGAGTTGTACTATTTTATCTCAGGCAGCATTTAGAAGAAGAATCTGCCTGCGTTTTTCTAGCAGAAGTAACTAAGATCCACTGCTGTTCTCACATATGTTTTGAGATAAATAAAGTGGGAAATTGTTGTAATGCTGTAGATTGTTAATGTGTGTTTTACTCAGTGATATTGTGTAGGGGGTATGAAGAAAGGGTAATTTAGGGAAGCTAATTAGTGTTATGTTATGCTTCGATGATGCAGACTCGCATCATTTTCTGTGATGCGTCATGTCTGACTCGTCGCGTCTAAGTTTTCACGCGTTGCATCATTTAATTTGCATCTTTCTTGCCTAATCTTTGGCGCATTTTTTCCTTGAAATTTCCTTGAAATTCCTTCCCGGCTCTCTTTCTCATTGCCCTAGTATTGAGATTATCTTGTGGGTGTGCTGAATTACTTCATTGGATTTCTGGTTTGTGAACCATATCTTCCCTGACCATTCTTCTGCCTGCTGATTCTACTTCGTTTTATGCCCATTTGGTTTTGACCTTGGATCTGCTTGACTGAGTTTTTGGACATTGATTTTGCTACCCTGTTTCCTATCTGGTTTGTTTTGACTTGTCGGCTTCACCTTGACTAATCCAGTAATTTTCTGGTATTTTGCTTTTAGGTATACTTTTAGGTATACTTTGTGCTCAGTCATCTATCTCCTGGGTCCTAGCACTATTGCATCAAATATATTTCTTTATCACTCCACTTGATGCCGGGATAACAAGACTACTGGCCAGGTTTGATTTGATAGAGAACTATCTGAAGAGCCTAACAGGTTAACATTAATGGAAGAATCTGGTTATCATAGTGAGGATTATTTAAATTGGAGAGGTCAAGATAAAGGTTAACATCAGTGGGGAGGATCAGGCAAGCCTGGACACCTGAAGTGGGGGAGTTCCTGGGTTTGGCTTAACATAATTAAGGGGTTTTTAGGGTTATTTGCACTGGTAGATTAACTGGATGGGAACAGTTAGGGTTAATTGTATGGGGGAAGCTTACGGTAAGCATTTACATCAGTCGGGGAGACCGGTAAGTGGTTAATAGGTGTAAATTGTGGTACGGGAGAATAATATGTTTTTAGATGCTCTATATTGAGAAATGTCTATCTAAAAGCAGTTGTGCAGCAGCTTAAAGCAGAGACACTTTAAACCAAAATGATATACCATTTAGACACAATGGGCTTAACCACAATATATCAAGGCCTTTTTTGCTCTTTTTCTAGCCAAAAGGGCAACTTATTTAATCGACACAATCACAATTATATAAATTATTGCACAGGAAATTAGCATACCTAGGCAATATCCTGCTTGCATTTACCCTGAAATACCCTGTATACACAGTTACTAATGCACCAGAGGATTTTAGGAAAGATATGCAAATTAGATATGCACATCTATATTATAGCTGCTTGATAGGGCAGCTATAGTTTATATTTGAATAGTTTCTGCTTAAATGTTCTTAAATTTTGCTTAAAGTTTCTGCTTAAAGTTTCATAATTTTGAAACAAAAATGTAATTGTGCTGAAATTTGGCTGTTTTGTAATTAAATTGGTCAAGCCATTTTTAAGTTATTTATTGTATAAAAAAGCTGCTGTTTTTCAAAGATATTTAGGTGATATTATTTTCTAGTCAGCTTTGTAGAGATATAACTAAAAAAGTGGGGACTTCATAGCTTACTCTGTGTAGTATTTCAAATCCCCAAAGATGACCCTGCAAATGGTTACTCACATGCAGTTAAACACTAAACCAATGGTGTACATGGGCAGGCTAGGAGTCTGAGTCCTCAGTTAGGTGACTGAGTTGGCTACCATCTGCGGATAACTTTATCTTTGTGGTGACGTTGGTCAAAAGACTTTATTTACAAATTTGTGGACTACTTTTATTTGGCCTTTTGCACTTAAGTTGGGGAGTGAACGCTTAGGGGCTTATTTATTGATGCCCCGTATCTAAAGACCGCTGCTCCATAACCTGTCTGCCTTCTCTGAGGTGGCAGACAGAAATCGACAGAAATCAACCAGATCGAATTCGATCAGAATTATTGACACCCCCTGCTAGCGGCCAATTGGCCACAAATCTGCAGGGGGCGGTATTGCACCAGCAATTTACCAGAACTGCTGTTGTAATGATAAATGCAGAGGGCATATGTTGTCTGCATTTATCGATGTGCAGTGGACATGATCCGCTATATTGGATCATGTCTGCTCGCACAATCATAAATATGCCCCTACATGTTTGTTTCTTTTACATGTTTTTACAGATAGGATGGATTAATCTCAGGGAAGTCAACATTTAGGTATCATGTCACTTTAAAAAAGGCAGACTCTGAAAGTCCCAGAAAGATGAGAGCTGCCTCCACAAAAAGTAGCGAAGCTCTTTAGGATAGATAATCTAACAGGGGAGAGTAAAGTTAACAGAGGAGCACCCAACACTGATATAAATTTTCAGTTTACAGCAAATACAAATTAAACTGAATTGTTTTCGCTATAATATAACTTGCATTTGCCTCTAGTTTAGTAACATTACTCTTATGTAATTTAAATAAATGTATTGTTACCTTTGAACAAACTTCTTCTGCGTACAACCGATGAGATTTTTCAGTGAGACTTGCAGTTGTAACATGCTTAGGGAGTTGTGAGAGAGCTTCAGGCACACCCAGGGTACTCTCCTGTCCCTCCCACTTTTGTTGGTTGCTGTCTAAGTTGTGGCACGGTAGTGAAGCAGTTTAGGTCTTCCTTTTTCTTAAAATAGTAGAATGTGTTCCTTCTTTCCTGATGCTTACTTTAAATAAAAGCATAAGTATAAGCACATTACATTTCTATCCCCTGCAATCACACTATGGGCTACATTACAAGTGGCGCTCTAACGTTATTGTGCGTGTGATATTGAAATATTATGTCCATGACAATGTGTTTGAATGGAAGGGCTATAAAGTATATATACATACATATACATGTCTAAATAGGTGTATACATGTATATATGAATGAAGCGTGGGAGTATCTGATGAAGCGTGGGAGTGCCCGTGCGAAACATGTTAGGTGTTTGCTCATGTCTAAGTAGATGAAATAAACCCTTTTCAACTTTAAAGCAAGATTTCCGTGGTTTGCAGTGATTCTTTTGTTTGTGCTCATTGGTACTTGTCTAAATAGGTGTATACATGTATATATACATATATATGTGTGTACTCATGTGTATGTATGTTTATATGTGTATATATGTATGTAAATGCATATATATACATATAAACATAAATACACATTTATATACATACTTTGGAGCCCTTTCCACTCAAATAACTGAAAACATGAAAAATAATTTTTAATAAATGTTAATATGTAATATGTGTTTTACTCTGTATGTACTTTAAATAATTTACATTCCAATGTTCTTCACATAGAGAAAAATGTTCTATATATATATATATATATATATATATATATCTGTATATTCCTTTACCTATATATTTTTTTCGGTTTGCTCACTCCATTGAAATCTATGGGGAGAAGTTAAGCGTGTGATGGCTTTGTCTTGCGCACAAACATGTGCGTTAAAAGTTTACTTCTGACGGTATTTGTGTGCGTGCTATTTGTAATCTGACCCTATGTATGTATGTGTGTGTGTGTATGTACATATATATATATATATATATATATATATATAGGGTGATATCCCTAGTGACATGTGACGTCATTAATAATATCATGTAAAGATCCCAAGGGGGGAGTGGGGGCAGTTTAAGGTAGGAATTTTCATGCGTTTTAAATGTTTGATAGAAAATTTAAATGTGATGTTTGTGTGTCCTTATTTAATTGTAATTACATATAGCCCTTGATGTCTTTCATCATCTTCCAGAATTACTGTGATATATAAACATTAATTGGTTAAAATTTTTGTAAAATGGATGTTCCTGTGAAGGTAACATTTTTGTAAAATGGATGTGCCTGTTAAGGTAAAAAAGCAGCGTTAACAGGTCCTAACACTACCTTTTTACGCCCACTGCTATTACGAGTCTTGCAGGTATAGGTGTACCGCACACATTTTGTTCTGGGAGGCCAAAAAGTGAGCGGTACACCCTCTCCCGCCAAGATTCCTTACGCATTTTAAAGTCAGCAGTTATGAGTTTTACGTTACAAAGCTGTAGAATAAAACTCATAACTAAAGTGCTAAAAAGTACACTAACACCCATAAACTACCTATTAACCCCTAAACCGAGGCCCTCCCGCATCGCAAACACTAAAATAAAGTTAACCCCTAATCTGCCGCTCCGCACATTGCCGCCACTATAATAAACATATCAACCCCTAAACCGCTGCACTCCCGCCTTGCAAACACTAATAATAGATAATAATAGTAAATTGAAAAATTGCATGGTCTATTTAAATCAGGGAAGTTAGATTTTGTCTTTACTGTCCTTTTAATTAATAGGAGGTTAGTATCTACCGTGTAATATATATTTCTTTAAGGCATTATATAATGTAATATTTATATATAGCTGAAATATGTTAAACTTAGTGCACCATGAACTGATTATGCCATAAAATAACTCTATATTTACAACAAATTCCTTATATACTTTGATTCAGTTCATTTTGAGTAATTAATTTTAGCATTACATTTTGTTCTCCTACTTACATTAAACTAGGTAATTCATCTACACTGGACACATTTTCAACATATTTCCTAAATAACATCTTTGTTTTGGCAAAAATATATTATGTGAAACAAAGTGTAAAAAAGCTCCAGAAAATTCTCCAAATCACTATTTTCATAAGATATTTTACATAGTAGAAGTGTATTGGATGATGTATGACACAAAGAAAAAAAAAAGGAATTTGGTAAATGAAAACATATTGTAAACCAAATATGTAAGACAAAGCAAGTTTTTCTTATTAGATTTCAACCCTAATAAAGACATATGGACTGGCTGCCATATACATTTTTGGCTCACTCTTTCCCTTCTAAGGACCAAAACTATAATCACTGGAAATTTAATATGACTTTATTTGAGAGCCTTATGTGTGGTGCCTTAAAAATCTCAATGAATAATGTTAAATAAAACATGTAGACATACTTATAAAATAAATATTATTTTGTTTGGCAACGTTGAAAAAGTTTGATTTATCTTGAGGTTGTTGATGGACACTGCAAATCATGAAGTTTGTATGTAAATAAAAAAATACAAAATGCTTAATTTATAAAGTACTTTAAAATTCAAACAGTTTAAATAGTAAAGGGCTATATTTTTTGTCTATAATGTTGTAGTTGAAAATATGATGAGGAGAGACAGGCATATAGAAAAATAAATGAGGGGTCGTAATTATCTGACATAATTAAAGTAGAATAATTCAAATTTTACAGATATTTATTGATTTAAAAACTACTCACCAGCATACTATGAACCAGATTACAAGTGTGGCTAATGCTAACGTGCAACTTGATATTACAATTCCATGGTAAATTCCATTAACCAGGAGCTGAAATTGCGATAGAATATGTAGTGCGGTTTGAGGCCTGAAGTAAAGTGTAAGGGTTAAAAATAAATAAATCACAAAACACATCTAAAACATTTTAAAATAAGCTGTTAAACTCTTATATAAACTTTTTAATAAAAAAAAGATTAATTTAAAAAGGTTAAAGGGGGAGCGTGGCTACACAGCGACCATGGAAGGTCACAAATTATGAAGCTCCCAATGTAATCCTGATAATATGCCAACTATCCCAGAAGAGATAACTCATCATATCCCACAGTTGTGAGATTCAGCTACTTTACATCGTGAGGGATCGAGACATACCAAAATAATTCTACTTGTGCATCTTGGAACCTGATCAAGCCTGTTGCAGACTTGGGTGAAGGCCTTCACTTAGTATCTCAACACCCCCACCCCGGTTACCGGGGTAAAAGCAGCTACTGATCTGCTGTAAACTTAGTGCTTTTGTTAATATAACAGCCTATAGTGTTATTCCACTGATCTAACAGTCACTGCAGTTTATAACCTAAGTCTAAGCAAACTACATACAGCAAGTAATAACAATGCACCCTGAGGAATTCTTTGAGACATTGCAAACTTTACTAGGCAACTTTGAGAGACGGATGGAGGAGACATTTGTCAACCTCTCTGACCTCCTACAACAAGGGTCCAAGGAACAATCCAATATGCAGCCACTACCGATCGAGGACTTGAGCACTGCAGAGACAAAACCAGTATCACCCGCCTTGCTCCAAGCAGAGTCAGTAAACCATGTGGCAAGTGGGGGAAATGTTGCAGTGCCTGTCATCTCATCGATGCCGGTGTTGGATAATAATATCTGGCCCCGACCCAACTCTATCAAAAGTGAAAGAAATGGGGGTATTGAACTCTTTGGCTCCTGGGAATTTGCTGCAAGCTTCCAGAAGCTCAATGGGACTTACTCACCACCCAGAGCTACTACATATACAGTGGGTCAATATATTGAAAGCAATAGGAGCAAAAATAAACCGATATCTACAAGTCTTTACCTGAAACTAGCTGGAACATCCGGGACTATAATACCAAATGCCATATTGAGCTCAACGAGTTGGATACATAAGTTCCTACAAGAGAGAAGGGCACAAAGTAACACCATCCTGAAAATTCTTTTGTTCATGATTCAGAAAGAGCATACCATTTTAAGCAACTTTCTAATTTACTCCTATTATCAATTTTTCTTTGTTCTCTTGCTATCTTTATTTAAAAAGCAGAAATTTGATGCATAGGAGCCATCCCATTTTTGGTTGAGAACCTGGGTTATGCTTGCTTATTGGTGGGTAAATGTAAGCCTCCAATAAGCAAGCGCTATCTATGGTGCTGAACCTAAAATGGCCAATCGGCCGCTAGCAGGGGGTGTCAATCAACCCGATCGTATTCGATCGGGTTGATTTCTGTCCACAGCCTCAGACCAGGCGGACCTGTTATGGAGCAGCGGTCTTTAGACCGCTGCTTCATAACTTCTGTTTCAAGGAGCAAACAAGGGACTCCATACGGAACTTGATACATCGGCCCCATGGGCTTAAGAATAAGGGTAAGATTAATTATAATGTATTAGTCTTGCTGTACATTCTTTATGACATGTTAGGTACACTTACCCCTATTACTTATGAAGGAAATTGGGTCAAAATGACTTACTCTGTACAGGGAGTGCAGAATTATTAGGCAAATGAGTATTTTGACCACATCATCCTCTTTATGCATGTTGTCTTACTCCAAGCTGTATAGGCTCGAAAGCCTACTACTAATTAAGCATATTAGGTGATGTGCATCTCTGTAATGAGAAGGGGTGTGGTCTAATGACATCAACACCCTATATCAGGTGTGCATAATTATTAGGCAACTTCCTTTCCTTTGGCAAAATGGGTCAAAAGAAGGACTTGACAGGCTCAGAAAAGTCAAAAATAGTGAGATATCTTGCAGAGGGATGCAGCACTCTTAAAATTGCAAAGCTTCTGAAGCGTGATCATCGAACAATCAAGCGTTTCATTCAAAATAGTCAACAGGGTCGCAAGAAGCGTGTGGAAAAACCAAGGCACAAAATAACTGCCCATGAACTGAGAAAAGTCAAGCGTGCAGCTGCCAAGATGCCACTTGCCACCAGTTTGGCCATATTTCAGAGCTGCAACATCACTGGAGTGCCCAAAAGCACAAGGTGTGCAATACTCAGAGACATGGCCAAGGTAAGAAAGGCTGAAAGACGACCACCACTGAACAAGACACACAAGCTGAAACGTCAAGACTGGGCCAAGAAATATCTCAAGACTGATTTTTCTAAGGTTCTATGGACTGATGAAATGAGAGTGAGTCTTGATGGGCCAGATGGATGGGCCCGTGGCTGGATTGGTAAAGGGCAGAGAGCTCCAGTCCGACTCAGACGCCAGCAAGGTGGAGGTGGAGTACTGGTTTGGGCTGGTATCATCAAAGATGAGCTTGTGGGGCCTTTTCAGGTTGAGGATGGAGTCAAGCTCAACTCCCAGTCCTACTGCCAGTTTCTGGAAGACACCTTCTTCAAGCAGTGGTACAGGAAGAAGTCTGCATCCTTCAAGAAAAACATGATTTTCATGCAGGACAATGCTCCATCACATGCGTCCAAGTACTCCACAGCGTGGCTGGCAAGAAAGGGTATAAAAGAAGAAAATCTAATGACATGGCCTCCTTGTTCATCTGATCTGAACCCCATTGAGAACCTGTGGTCCATCATCAAATGTGAGATTTACAAGGAGGGAAAACAGTACACCTCTCTGAACAGTGTCTGGGAGGCTGTGGTTGCTGCTGCACGCAATGTTGATGGTGAACAGATCAAAACACTGACAGAATCCATGGATGGCAGGCTTTTGGGTGTCCTTGCAAAGAAAGCTGGCTATATTGGTCACTGATTTGTTTTTGTTTTGTTTTTGAATGTCAAAAATGTATATTTGTGAATGTTGAGATGTTATATTGGTTTCACTGGTAAAAATAAATAATTGAAATGGGTATATATTTGTTTTTTGTTAAGTTGCCTAATAATTATGCACAGTAATAGTCACCTGCACACACAGATATCCCCCTAAAATAGCTATAACTAAAAACAAACTAAAAACTACTTCCAAAACTATTCAGCTTTGATATTAATGAGTTTTTTGGGTTCATTGAGAACATGGTTGTTGTTCAATAATAAAATTAATCCTCAAAAATACAACTTGCCTAATAATTCTGCACTCCCTGTATTATCCCTTAACATGTGACTGATGTGATATAGAGCTACAATATACTCTCATATTAGCTAAAGCTCCTAATCTTTATATTCACTGATATTTACACTCAACTGAGACCTCACAGCTCCCTATTATATATCTTCCCCCTAGCCTATTCAAGCTTATGTTTTGAGAAACTCAAAAGTGGCTGGGTTAACCATATTTGGGGTAGCTTTCAATAGATCACAACTAATTTGTCATTAGGGGATATTTGTGACTTTTATCCTACAATACATTATAATCATTTCACGTCTGGCTGTTAACTTTTATGTACATTTAAACACCTAGCTACTGCTATCTCATTAGCGTTCAGGTTTTCTAATCTGCAACATATTACATTTATATTATCAGTTACTAGTTCTGCTTAAAAACTTGTACTAAGGTCCAAAAGTGACCTATACAAAAGCCAGATTACCAAGAGAGACCCTCTGCAAAATGTGAGGTACAGTTTCTAGAAAAATGAGGTTCAATATATGTAAGATCAATTATATTCTTGACATAATAGTCATATATTTATATTACTTATATATCCTTTTTTTGTATGTCTTTTCAGCAGGTTAAGGCTCTCTCATTGAAATATACAATATATGTCTATTTTTTTTATGTACCTTACTATTTTGGTTTGTAACTGATATGAATACCTTCCATTACTGTGGAAGGTCAAGTATTATTTCTTGTCTTGTGATCTGCTAAAAACCTCAATGAAAAAAAATTATGATTTAAATTTTTTTTTGATGCTGACAACATTAGATTTGGGTCAGTGGAGGAACAACAATTTGAGGAATCACATCAATCATTGTACAATACACTGGCTAAATTAAAGCAACGTGAAATTGACCTCAACCTGCATGGCACCTATTTGTCCGATTACCATAAAAGAAGGATGATCCCTAGGGGTTCCGTGTGAGGAATATCCCAACCATTGGCTGATCTAGTGCCGAATTTTGTATCAGTTGGTGTAAAATACTTAATAAATGTTCCTTTGATCTGATGTTGTTGGTGATCAGGGAGGTAGGACGGTTATTAGGAGAAGTGAAAGCGGAGATACAAACCTTTGAACAGGATAAACTTAACATACTAGTGATTGGATTAAAAAACTCACAGTAGTACAAATTAGAGATTACAAGCAAGAATTGATTTCTTTCAAAAATCGCAAATTACAAACAGTGACTCAAGATTACTCTGTTAAAAGCATCTACCATTGGGTGATGAGTACAGATAAGAGGAGAGTGTTTCGACCAAGACGTGACAGGAGGTTCACCACGAAGGCAATCAACAAAGTTGACACAAGCTCAGATGACAGCTCTGATCCCGAAGCCCCTTCAAGAGACAAGAAGACTCAGCCCACTGGCATCATGACTCGCTCTAGGGGCAATAGGGGACATTGGGGCTCAACAGGCAGTAACAACACATCCCTTGCAGCTCTCCCTCTACTATCATCATATTTAAATACCTCCCGTTATTTAGGCCAAGATCCAGGCCACATACGAGGAGGGGGGGCACTGTCCGCTGCCCCCCACACAGGAGAAGGTAGAGGATATTGTTTTCAACATCAGTTCTCCTCAACTTTCCAAGTCTGAAATACACTTGTTAAACAAAGGCCTCACTTTCATACCGACAGTCAGATTCAATGAATTTGACATGTTCATAGACATTCAGAAATACTGCAGAAACCTGCAATTGAAAGAATGTTTTAAGACTACAAATGAGCCCACTAATAGCTTCATAACCAGGGGCACATTTGACCCAGGATCCAATAACTCCACTATAAACACTACTACCAATTATCTAGTTCATCAATAATCTATGAAACCAGTAAGGCGGAATCTTGATAATTTGACACAAGACGAGAGAACAGCTTTAAAATTGCTACAGGATGATTCATCCATTGTGATCCACCCTGCGGACAAGGGGGGTGCGGTAGTGGTCATGGATCTTTCCAACTATAAGACTGAAATCATGAAACAGCTATCAGATCGCAAAACCTACCTACCTCTCCCAGGCGATCCCACGTACCAACTTAAAAGAAAGATTGATAACATACTCATGAGTTGGCAGGAATGTGGACTAATCATTACACAGGATTTTAAATTCCTACAATGTAATCACCCTGTAACACCAATTCTATATACCTTGCCTATCGTCTCTGCAAGAGGCTCATTGCTACAATCTCTAGCACAATTTGCTGACTTTTATCTTCAGCCAATGGTCAAAACAATGAGATCATATATACAAGATTCTTCTGATTTCATCAAAAAATCCCTGCACTTAATGACTTCCATTCTTCTGATTTATTAGTAACATTGGATGTATCGAGTTTATACACCGTTATTCCCCATACAGCTCGTATAGCAGCAGTAGCTAACTGTCTAAGATGAGCCACCTACATTGGACCACAAAAGGAGGTACTCATCACATTACTGAAGTTATGTCTTATGGAGAATTTTTTCAGATTCGAAAAAACTTTCTATTTACAGATCTCAGGGACAGTGATGGGGTCCAATGTGGCCCCATCTCTGGCTAATCTATACATGGCAGAATATGAAACTTTGCAGATGAGAATCTATGAAACGGATCAGATAAAGCTCTACTGCCGGTATATAGATGATCTTTTCCTTATATGGAGAGATAGTGCTGAAGCTCTACAGAATTGGATTGATGACTTAAATTCATTCAAGAGCAATATAAGGTTCTCATATACTTCTCATTCTAACTCAGTGGATTATTTGGATGTAAGAATCTTCAAAGATGGTGACCGACTTGGGACCACCCTGTTTAAAAAAGCTACTGATCGCAACTCAATTTTACATGCACAAAGCTGCCACCATCCCACTCTAGTTCGTAATATTCCAAAAGCACAATTCCAACGAGTTATCAGGAATAATACCAACATTGAGACCTGCAAACATCAATTGGATGAGATGACACAAAAATTTCTTTCAAGAGAATATGCAAGGAGAAATCTGGTCGAGATGCGTGAATTAGCAATCAATCCAAGAACACAAAATGATGACGAAAGAACCCAACAGCTGACTTTTGTCACCACCTATACACCAGACAGTCATTTATTGACTAGAACGATCAAGGAAAAATGGAAATTGCTCGAAGCTGATCCCACCCTACCTTTCAAAGGGTGGCAAGCACCACGAATAGCATAAAGAAGAGGCAGGAGCCTAAGGGACATTCTTATGAAAACCGACATTTGTCCTGATATCCCCCAACATACTTGGTTGAAGAAAAAGAAAGGGTGTTTTAGATGTACAAGCTGTGTGACCTGCAACAGCATGCTGACTGGTACACATTTTCAACATCCGGACCGAAAAAGAAAATATGAAATAAAGTTTTTCGTGACATGCACGACTCAATACATCATCTATTTACTGAACTGCCCTTGTGAAAAATTCTACACTGGTAAAACCACTGACGATGCACAAACAAGGATGGCTAATCATAGATCTAGCATCCGAACAGCCACCTCAAAAAGAAAATCGGACCAACCAGTGGCTCGCCATTTTTTGGAAGCCGGGCACACAGTAACTGATCTTAGATTCCCGGATCATCGACCATGTACCTACTTTGAAGAGAGGTGGAGACAGAGCCAAGATTCTTTTACAGAAAGAGTCTAGGTGGATATATGAACTTGGAACCCTAACACAGAGAGGCCTTAATGTACACACGGGTTGGCAGTGTTTTCTGTGAGAGTCCACCTTTCCATTTATTTATTTATAATGGGGGTCCATGCATCTCATTTTCTCCATCACAGTGAGATTGCAAGGCTCTCAGACATATTACATTGATTCTGATAAGAGGGAGAGTCCACCTTTTCATTTATTTATGGTGGCGGTCCATGCATCCCATTTTCTCCATCACAGTGAGATTAGAAGGCCTTTTAGACTCACATCACATTGATTCTGATAAGGTTAGCAATGTTGTAATTCTGACTCAAAGGAGATTGAGTGTTTTCCAGTATGAAAATATGCTTATAAACCATTTGGGAACCCAGCCTGGGATATTGTTTTTACATTTTTATACATACTTCTATACATGCGTAATTTATTAATTTTTCACTTTTAATATTTAATTTTATTTCTCACTTTAGGATGCATGTTCTGTGTGCGCAGCCTGGCGACTGACGTGATTGGTGGTTTCTGTAATGTGACCACTGATTTGTAGGGATTTGTCTATATTCACTATGGGTGATATTTCACTGTGCTTCTTATTCTCATTTTATTCCAATTGTGGAATGTTGACTATAAAGTAAGTATAATGTCTTTTACATCATAATTTGTATTTATATACACTTGATTTTTAATGTGTACAAATCATTTACATGGTTGAGTGGTGCACAGAGATGCACTACTCCCATTAAGTCTAATGTAGGAATGACTTTATGGCACTGTTTATCACGTTGATACATATATTATGTTTTTTCTGTTAATTAGGTTAACATCTTTTCGACCTATTGTTAATCCCCCTTTTTCTTTTCTTTTTGTATGGTTACGGTGGTCACATGTTTAGTTTAAATCTGTGGCGAAGTTGTAGGTATTCTCTTTTGTCTGTTTGACAGGTCTTGGTTTATGTAATGTTGTGTTACCCATAGTGACGTAAGATCACATGACCTAGTCCCCACCACACACACTACAGCTTTTGGATAGAAGGTATTCGCTATGTGATACATCAATGGCAGAGCGAGTTGGGAGCTCTCATTTATACATTTCTGCTCATCGACACAAGTGGCTGAGTAAAGCAACCCTGTGTACAATAATACACTTACACACTAGGCATGATAATTATTGTGATATACCTTTAAAGTATATCCCCTCCCACCTCTCTGTTCCTTTATAAGGCTTCCTGTTTTGCTCATTCCTTGCCTGAATATTGAAGGACTAACGCTACTTCAAGCTACTAGCACTTTCTGGCTCTTCCAGCTATATCTTTTGTGATACCCGTTTAGGGTTCTGAAACTTGTTACGAACTTAAAACTTCTTTGGTTTTCTAATCTCTCAATCACTCATAGGAATAAGAAGACTTTTGTTATTCCACAGCAAACCTTAATCCTGAATCAACTCTCCTCTTCACTGCGGATTTCCAGGCGCTGTTTACAAGACACACAGACAACCACAGCTACCGCAGCACCGGAAGTGAGTCACACACACACTGCAGTCTCAGCTTGCAACGCTCCTCGCCGAACAGGTACTAACAAAATAGCTTTACATTCTTATCAAGGTGATCAGTTACTAAACTCTATCTGGGCTATATCATATCCATTTCTATTATTGGAACCAACGAACTTGCTTAAACTTGCTGATAGTTCCGTTACCTGTCTTGACGCAATTGACTCTCTGTATATAAAAAGCCATTCTGTTTTTATGTGAACTAGCGTGCCTGAGTGAAGAGTGTGTGTGTGTGAAAACTACAAATAAGCTGATACAGTTTAACCACTTGAAGTTGTAGCCTGACCAAGTATCATTTACTTGTTTTCCTAAAGATTACATAAAGCTCTAGGAGACACAAATATCATTGAAGCATTCACTGCTTCCCATTTTGCTGTATTATTAAAACTCGCTCATTGTAACTCCCTCCCTAAGTTAAAGGATACTTTTGGGGTTTGATTACAAAAGAGCTACAAAATATATAATTCTCATTGAAATCATAAAGAGAATTGTTACATAATATTCAGGCCAATTGACATTAGGTTCCAGGTACCTAATAAATACAGCAACTATGGATCCTAATGAGATTAAGCAAGAATTCAACAATGTTTATCAAAAACTTGATTTTGTGGCACGTGCTCTCACAGACCTTCAGGCTGAAAATAAAGCAATAAGACAACTGATCAAAGACTGTTTAACCACTAAAGAATCACAAATCTCTGAACCTCACATACAACTTCCCAGACCTTTCTCTGGGAAAAGGTCAGAATTTCGCGATTTTAAGAATGCATGTCATTTATTATTTTCCATGAAGCCACGCACTTATCCCACAGATCGTATAAAAGTTTGCACTACCATCTCTTTCCTGATTGGTGAACCTCGTACTTGGGCTAACCGATTTTTCGAAAATAATAATCCGATTCTAGATTCCTTGCAGGAATTCTTCACAGCACTCTCAAACCTTTATGAGGATTCTAATAGTCAACTGAATGCTGAAACTAAATTAAGGGCTCTCAAACAAGGAAAGAGAACAGTGGAAGAATATACCACCGACTTCCAGATGTGGACTGCCGACTCTCTCTGGAATGAGATCAGTTTAAAAAATCAATTTCGATTAGGGCTCTCTGAATCATTGAAAGATGAACTCTCCCGCTTAGAAATACCGGAAACACTTACAGCATTAATCAAACTTAGTACTACCCTGGATCGTAGATTGAGAGAAAGAAAGGCTGAAAAAGGCTTCTATGAGTCTCCAACACGACGCCTGTTACCATCCACATCAGTACAAGAAAGAAACACCACTCAAGCCATTCCTATGGAAATAGGTTCCATTAAAGGACCTTTGATCCCTGAGGAAAAGACCAGAAGGAGATTGGCCAATCTCTGTGTTTACTGTGCCCATAAGGATCATTCTGTCTCTACATGCCCTTTACTGGCCAAACAAAAGAAGGGTAAGATAAAAAACTTTGAATCTATATGTACCATAAGTGTACCAAATCAACTCACTATTTCCATTTCTTTGCAGTGGGACCAAACACATATACTGACTGACGCCTTAATAGACTCAGGAGCATCTGGATTATATATAGATATCACTTATGTTAAAAAGAATAAAATCTCTACTGTGTGTAAAAAGCAGCCAGTCTTTGTCAAATTAATTGATGGTACTCTTATTCAACATGGTCCAATAACTCATCACACAATTCCACTGCTTACAACAACAATACAAGGTCATACTGAATATCTCACATATGACATAATACCCATTGACAAACATACAGTTATTCTGGGATATTCTTGGTTACACCTTCATAATCCACAAATTGACTGGCTCTGTAACTCTTTGCAACTCTCCTCTGACTATTGTTCCACAACCTGTTATCCACATGTTTCCATAGGTAACATTGAGACTGGTTTACCCATGGTATACTCGGATTTGGTAGATGTATTTGATCTAAAAGAGGCCGAAAGTCTACCTCCACACAGGCCTTTCGACTGCCCGATAGATATAATACCTGGATCGGTGGTCCCATATGGTAAAATATATCCATTATCCCAAAAAGAATTATCTCACCTTCGCTCCTATTTGGACGAAAATCTTAAAAAAGGTTTTATTTCACATTCCACCTCACCAGCAGCAGCTGGCATGTTTTTCGTAAAAAATAAGGACCACTCACTCCGTCCGATTATAGACTATAGAGCCTTAAACGCCATAACCATAAAGAACCTCATTCCGGAGCTCATAGAAAGACTTACAAACGCCACGGTTTACACTAAGCTGGACCTCAAAGGTGCATATAATTTGATTTGCATCAAAAAAGGAGATGAGTGGAAGACAGCCTTTAGGACCCGCTATGGGCTATTTCAATACAACGTGATGCCATTTGGATTAACAAATGCACCAGCAACCTTTCAATTTTTTATCAACGAGATTTTTCATGATCTTACAGACATATGCGTCATTATTTACTTAGATGACATTTTGGTATACTCCAAAACTCTTCAAGAACATGAGAAACACGTTAGGTGGGTTCTGACAAGATTACGAGAACACAGATTGTTTGCAAAAATGGAAAAATGCAATTTCCATGTCCAGGAAATAAAGTTCCTTGGTTATGTAATCTCACCAAACAAAATCCAAATGGATCCGGACAAGATCAGTACTATATGTAACTGGCCAGAACCCAAGACTGTTCGAGCTCTCCAGAGGTTTTTGGGATTCTCGAACTTCTATCGAAAGTTTATTAAAAACTTCTCAATGGTAGTTAAACCACTCACCTTACTCACTAGGAAAAACTACCCCTACAAATGGAATAATGAAGCTCAGAAGGCATTCGATGACTTAAAACATCATTTTACCTCAGCACCTGTTCTGACATTACCAGATTACAGTTCACAATTTATTTTAGAGGTTGACGCCTCTAATTTGGGTATTGGAGCCATCCTGTCACAAAGAAATAAAACTACACAAGAATTACATCCAATTGCATTCTATTCAAGATCTTTACTTCCAGCCGAAATAAACTATAATGTTGGTGATAAGGAATTATTAGCGATCAAATGTTCTTTGGAGCAATGGAGGCATCTTTTGGAGGGATCTTCAGTCCCCTTCTTGATCTACACCGATCACAAGAATCTCGAATATCTGAGAAAAAACAAGACACTGTCTGCGCGTCAAGTAAGATGGTCCCTATTCCTTGATAGGTTCGATTTTTTAATCACATACAAGCCTGGCACATCTAATATAAAAGCTGATGCCCTATCCCGAATTTCTGAAAACAAGTTTCATCCCGAAACTTTAAATCCGATCATTGCCCACGAAAAATTCCTAAGATCCCTCACAACTCTAGAAAAAGAGATCATACTAGAGGTCAACAAAGAAAAAGATTTACCTAGGGATTGTGTAAAGGATATCAAAACAAGCCTTTACCTACATCATGATAAAATATATGTTCCCAGAACACTCAGAGGTATCATTCTACAACACCATCATGATAACGTCTTGGCTGGGCACAAAGGTGTACAAAAAACCACTGAGCTAATCAAACGTTATTTCTGGTGGCCTCAAATGGAACGTAATATTGAAACGTATATAAAATCCTGTGACACCTGTGCAAGGAACAAAGTTATACACAAAAAACCAATAGGTTATCTCACACCTCTGCCAATACCGAGTGTACCATGGTCCATCATATCAATGGACTTTATAGTGGATCTACCAGTTTCTCAGCAACACAACACTATACTAGTAGTTGTCGACCATCTGACTAAATTGGCACACTTTCTACCTCTTAAAAAACTTCCTACCGCTATAGCCACTGCTAAAGTTTTCTTAGATCACATAGTACGTTTACATGGCATTCCCTCAACCATAATCACAGACAGAGGGACACAGTTTACCTCTTCTTTTTGGAGGTCCCTCTGCAAACTTTTGAAAATAGACACGAGATATTCGACAGCATTTCATCCACAGACAAATGGTCTAACTGAACGTTTGAACCAAACATTAGAGCAGTTCTTACGATGTTACCTCACCCATTTACAAGATGACTGGATTGACTATCTGCCGATGGCGGAATTTTCATACAATAACTCGATCTCAAGTTCCACTAAGATGACACCTTTCTTTGCCACCTATGGTTACCATCCATCCACAATAGCTTTATCTCATGTCGCAGTACCATGCCCAGGTGCAACTGACTTCTCCTCGACTTTAGAAGACAGATTGAAAATAATCAAACTCCATTTATTTGAAGCGAAAGCACGCCAGAAGAAATACTATGATTCGCATCACTCTCCAACTCCATCCTACAAAGTCGGTGATTCTGTGCTTTTATCCACTAAACATCTGAAACTCCATCTCCCCAGCAAGAAATTGGCCAATCAATACTTAGGACCTTTTCCTATAGTCTCCATCATCAACTCAAATGCTGTCAAGTTGAAACTACCACCTGACTGTAAACTACACCCAGTTTTTCATGTATCACTCTTAAAGCCCTACACCTCTCTTCAGAAGGGTTTGCCGCCTCCTCCTCTAATGCTTAAGGATGGACCTGAATTTGAGGTCGAACGGATACTTGATTCCCGTACATATCGGGGTGTTCTTCAGTACTTTGTTAAATGGAGGGGTTATGGGTTGGAGGAGAATTCCTGGGTGTCTCACTTGGATATTCACGCTCCTAGACTACAAGCAGCTTTTCATCGTCGATATCCTGACAAGCCTTCTTGACTGGGGGATTTGGGGGATCTTGACAGGGGGGGGTATGTGATATACCTTTAAGGTATATCGCCTCCCACCTCTCTGTTCCTTTATAAGGCTTCCTGTTTTGCTCATTCCTTGCCTGAATATTGAAGGACTAACGCTACTTCAAGCTACTAGCACCTTCTGGCTCTTCCAGCTATATCTTTTGTGATACCCGTTTAGGGTTCTGAAACTTGTTACGAACTTAAAACTTCTTTGGTTTTCTAATCTCTCAATCACTCATAGGAATAAGAAGACTTTTGTTATTCCACAGCAAACCTTAATCCTGAATCAACTCTCCTCTTCACTGCGGATTTCCAGGCGCTGTTTACAAGACACACAGAGAACCACAGCTACCGCAGCACCGGAAGTGAGTCACACACACACTACAGTCTCAGCTTGCAACGCTCCTCGCCGAACAGGTACTAACAAAATAGCTTTACATTCTTATCAAGGTGATCAGTTACTAAACTCTATCTGCGCTATATCATATCCATTTCTATTATTGGAACCAACAAACTTGCTTAAACTTGCTGATAGTTCCGTTACCTGTCTTGACGCAATTGACTCTCTGTATATAAAAAGCCATTCTGTTTTTATGTGAACTAGCGTGCCTGAGTGAAGAGTGTGTGTGTGTGTGAAAACTACAAACAAGCTGATACAGTTTAACCACTTGAAGTTGTAGCCTGACCAAGTATCATTTACTTGTTTTCCTAAAGATTACATAAAGCTCTAGGAGACATAAATATCATTGAAGCATTCACTGCTTCCCATTTTGCTGTATTATTAAAACTCGCTCATTGTAACTCCCTCCCTAAGTTAAAGGATACTTTTGGGGTTTGATTACAAAAGAGCTACAAAATATATAATTCTCATTGAAACCATAAAGAGAATTGTTACAATTATGCTTTTAGCCGTTCTCGGATAGTGTAGATCACTGATGTCTGTTACGATACACGTGGGTGTGGCTTACAAGTTATGACAGCTCGCAAGTAACCTATACTGAATCTGGGCGTTACTGAGCCACCCTATCTTACGAGAGGGGTGGTGTTTGGCTATACAACCGTTGATTATTATTATATTATCGGTTATTTGTAGAGCGCCAACAGATTCTGCAGCGCTATAAACAAAGGGGGTGTACAACAAAACAATTATAGGGTAGAGGGCCCTGCCAAGAGTTGCACTGTTGTAGTCAGCTCTTAAGAAGGTGATCTACAAACAGCTGAACTCTTAGGCTTACATGCTAAGGGGGTTCAGGGGATTGCAGTGGAGGAGAGGAACTGGTATTAGGAAAGGTTAGCGTAGGTTGTATGCGTCCCTGAACAGTAGAGTCTTTAGGGAGCACTTGAAGCTTTTAAAACTAGAAGAGAGTCTTGTGGAGCGAGGCAGAGAGTTCCACAAGATGGGAGCCAGTCTGGAGAAGTCCTGTAAACGGGAGTGTGATGAGGTGACAAGAGAGGAGGAGAGTAGGAGGTCATGAGCAGAGCGAAGGGGACGGGAGGGAGAGTATCTGGAGACAAGGTCTGAGATGTAGGGGGGAGCAGTGCAGTTGAGGGCTTTGTATGTAAGAGTGAGAGTTTTCTCTTGTTAGGTGTATCCAGTCCACGGATCATCCATTACTTGTGGGATATTCTCCTTCCCAACAGGAAGTTGCAAGAGGATCACACACAGCAGAGCTGCTATATAGCTCCTCCCCTAACTGCCATATCCAGTCATTCTCTTGCAAGCTCTCAACATAGCTGGAGGTAGTAAGAGGAAAGTGGTAAAATATAGTTAGTTTTTTCTTCAATCAAAAGTTTATTGTTTTTAAATGGTACCGGAGTGTACTATTTTATCTCAGGCAGCATTTAGAAGAAGAATCTGCCTGCGTTTTTCTATGATCTTAGCAGAAGTAACTAAGATCCACTGCTATTCTCACATATGTCTGAGGAGTGAGGTAACTTCAGAGGGAGAATGGCGTGCAGGGTATCCTGCAATAAGGTATGTGCAGTTAAGTTTTTCTAGGGATGGAATTTGCTAGAAAATGCTGCTGATACCGGATTAATGTAAGTTAAAGCCTAAATACAGTGATTTAATAGCGACTAGTATCAGGCTTGCTATCAGAGGTATATACTCTGATTAATGTGCAATATAAAACGTTTGCTGGCATGTTTAATCGTTTTTATATATGCTTTGGTGATAAAATTTATTGGGGCCTAGTTTTTTCCACATGGCTGGCTTTATTTTTGCCTAGAAACAGTTTCCTGAGGCTTTCCACTGTTATAGTATAAAAGTTACAGTTGGTGCAGTTAAAATTACAAACTGTGACATTCAGCTTCCCTCAGCAGTCCCCTGCATGCTATAGGACATCTCTGAAGGGCTTAAAAGGCTTCAAAAGTAGGAGCTGTGGCAGTTGTTATGACTGTTTAAAAAAAACATATTTTTCGTTTTGTTAATCTGTTTTTTGTATTAAGGGGTTAATCATCCATTTGCAAGTGGGTGCAATGCTCTGCTAACTTGTTACATACACTGTAAAAATTTTGTTAGTTTAACTGCCTTTTTTCACTGTTATTTCAACTTTTGGCAAAATTTGTTTCTCTTAAAGGCACAGTAATGTTTTTTTATATTGCTTGTTAACTTGATTTAAAGTGTTTTCCAAGCTTGCTAGTCTCATTGCTAGTCTGTATAAACATGTCTGACATAGAGGAAACTCCTTGTTCATTATGTTTAAAAGCCATGGTGGAACCCCATAGGAGAATGTGTACTAAATGTATTGATTTCACTTTAAACAATAAAGATCAGCTGTTATCTTTAAAAGAATTATCACCAGAGGATTCTGACGAGGGGGAAGTTATGCCGACTAACTCTCCCGCTCAAGGGACTCACGCTAAAATGGCGCCAAGTACATCAAAGACGCCCATAGCGATTACTTTGCAGGACATGGCGGCAATCATGGATAATACCCTGTCAGCGGTATTAGCCAGACTGCCTGAATTCAGAGGAAAGCGCGATAGCTCTGGGGTTAGACGTAATACAGAGCGCACAGATGTTTTAAGGCCCATGTCTGATACTGCGTCACAATATGCAGAAGCTGAGGAAGAGCTTCAGTCTGTGGGTGACGTCTCTGACTCGGGGAAACCTGATTCAGATATGTCTACTTTTAAATTTAAGCTTGAGAACCTCCGGGTGTTGCTTGGAGAGGTTTTAGCTGCTCTGAATGACTGTGACACAATTGCAGTGCCAGAGAAATTGTGTAGACTGGATAAATACTACGCGTGCCGGTGTGTACTGACGTTTTTCCAATACCTAAAAGGTTTACAGAAATTATTACTAAGGAGTGGGACAGACCCGGTGTGCCGTTTTCCCCCCCTCCTATTTTTAGAAAAATGTTTCCAATAAACGCCACCACACGGGACTTATGGCAGACGGTCCCTAAGGTGGAGGGAGCAGTTTCTACTTTAGCAAAGCGTACCACTATCCCTGTCGAGGACAGTTGTGCTTTTTCAGATCCAATGGATAAAAAATTAGAAGGTTACCTTAAGAAAATGTTTATTCAACAAGGTTTTATCCTGCAGCCCCTTGCATGCATTGCTCCTGTCACTGCTGCTGCGGCGTTCTGGTTTGAGTCTCTGGAAGAGGCCATTCAGACAGCTACTTCATTGACTGAAATACTTGACAAGCTTAGAACACTTAAGCTAGCTAATTCTTTTGTTTCTGATGCCATTGTTCATTTGACTAAACTAACGGCTAAGAATTCTGGATTCGCCATCCAGGCGCGTAGGGCGCTATGGCTTAGATCTTGGTCAGCTGACGTGACTTCAAAGTCTAAATTACTTAACATTCCCTTCAAGGGGCAGACCCTTTTCGGGCCTGGTTTGAAGGAAATTATTGCTGACATTACTGGAGGTAAGGGTCATACCCTTCCTCAGGACAGGGCCAAATCAAGGGCCAAACATTCTAATTTTCGTGCCTTTCGAAACTTCAAGGCAGGTGCAGCATCAACTTCCTCTGCTACAAAACAAGAGGGAACTTTTGCGCAATCCAAGCCGGCCTGGAAATCTAACCAGGCCTGGAGCAAAGGCAAGCAGGCCAGAAAGCCTGCTGCTGCCTCTAAGACAGCATGAAGGAACGGCCCCCTATCCGGCAATGGATCTAGTAGGGGGCAGACTTTCTTTCTTCGCCCAGGCGTGGGGAAGAGATGTTCAGGATCCCTGGGCGTTGGAGATCATATCTCAGGGATATCTTCTGGACTTCAAAGCTTCCCCCCCACAAGGGAGATTTCACCTTTCGAGATTATCTGTAAACCAGATAAAGAAAGAGGCATTCTTACGCTGTCTGCAAGACCTCCTAATAATGGGAGTGATCCATCCAGTTCCACAGATGGAACAAGGACAGGGATTTTATTCAAATCTGTTTGTGGTTCCAAAAAAAGAGGGAACCTTCAGACCAATTTTGGATCTAAAGATCTTAAACAAATTCCTCAGAGTTCCATCGTTCAAAATGGAAACTATTCGGACAATCCTACCTATGATCCAGGAGGGTCAGTACATGACCACAGTGGATTTGAAGGATGCTTACCTTCACATACCGATTCACAAAGATCATCATCAGTTCCTAAGGTTTGCCTTTCTAGACAGGCATTACCAGTTTGTGGCTCTTCCCTTCGGGTTAGCTACAGCCCCAAGAATTTTTACAAAGGTTCTGGGGTCTCTTCTGGCGGTCCTAAGACCACGGGGCATAGCAGTGGCCCCTTATCTAGACGACATCCTGATACATGCGTCAAACTTCCAAATTGCCAAATCTCATACGGACATAGTGTTGGCATTTCTGAAGTCGCATGGGTGGAAAGTGAACGAGGGAAAGAGTTCTCTATCACCCCTCACAAGGGTTTCCTTCCTAGGAACTCTGATAGATTCTGTAGAAATGAAAATTTACCTGACGTAGTCCAGGTTATCAAAGCTTCTAAATTCCTGCCGTGTTCTTCACTACATTCCGCGCCCTTCGGTGGCTCAGTGCATGGAAGTGATCGGCTTAATGGTAGCGGCGATGGACATAGTGCCATTTGCGCGCCTACATCTCAGACCGCTGCAATTATGCATGCTCAGTCAGTGGAATGGGGATTACACAGATTTGTCCCCTCTGCTAATTCTGGATCAAGAGACCAGAGATTCTCTTCTCTGGTGGCTATCTCGGGTCCATCTGTCCAAAGGTATGACCTTTCGCAGGCCAGATTGGACAATTGTTACAACAGATGCCAGCCTTCTAGGTTGGGGTGCAGTCTGGAATTCCCTGAAGGCTCAGGGATCGTGGACTCAGGAGGAGAAACTCCTCCCAATAAATATTCTGGAGTTAAGAGCAATATTCAATGCTCTTCTAGCTTGGCCTCAGTTAGCAACCCTGAGGTTCATCAGATTTCAGTCGGACAACATCACGACTGTGGCTTACATCAACCATCAAGGGGGGACGAGGAGCTCCCTAGCGATGTTAGAAGTCTCCAAAATAATTCGCTGGGCAGAGACTCACTCTTGCCATCGATCAGCAATCCATATCCCAGGTGTAGAGAACTGGGAGGCGGATTTTCTTAGTCGTCAGACTTTTCATCCGGGGGAGTGGGAACTCCATCTGGAGGTGTTTGCTCAATTGGTTCATTGTTGGGGCACACCAGAATTGGATCTCATGGCGTCTCGCCAGAACGCCAAGCTTCCTTGTTACGGATCCAGGACCAGGGACCCAGAAGCAACGCTGATAGATGCTCTAGCAGCACCGTGGTTCTTCAACCTGGCTTATGTGTTTCCACCGTTTCCTCTGCTCCCTCGACTGATTGCCAAAATCAAACAGGAGAGAGCATCAGTGATCTTGATCGCGCCTGCGTGGCCACGCAGGACCTGGTATGCAGACCTGGTGGACATGTCATCCTTTCCACCTTGGCCTCTGCCTCTGAGACAAGATCTTCTACTACAAGGTCCTTTCAATCATCCAAATCTAATTTCTCTGAGACTGACTGCCTGGAGATTGAACGCTTGATTTTATCAAGGCGTGGCTTCTCCGAGTCAGTAATTGATACCTTAATACAGGCACGAAAGCCTGTAACCAGGAAAATCTACCATAAGATATGGCGCAAATATCTTCATTGGTGTGAATCCAAGAATTACTCATGGAGTAAGGTTAGGATTCCTAGGATATTGTCTTTTCTCCAAGAGGGTTTGGATAAAGGATTATCAGCTAGTTCTTTAAAGGGACAGATTTCTGCTCTGTCTATCCTTTTGCACAAGCGTCTGGCAGAGGTTCCAGACGTCCAGGCATTTTGTCAGGCTTTAGTTAGAATTAAGCCTGTGTTTAAACCTGTTGCTCCTCCATGGAGCTTAAACTTGGTTCTTAAGGTTCTTCAAGGAGTTCCGTTTGAACCCCTTCATTCCATTGATATCAAACTTTTATCTTGGAAAGTTCTGTTTTTGATGGCTATTTCCTTGGCTCATAGAGTCTCTGAGTTATCAGCTTTACAATGTGATTCTCCTTATCTGATTTTCCATACAGATAAAGTAGTTCTGCGTACAAAACCTGGGTTTTTACCTAAGGTAGTTTCCAACAAGAATATCAATCAAGAGATTGTTGTTCCATCATTGTGTCCTAATCCTTCTTCAAAAAAGGAACGTCTTTTACATAATTTGGACGTAGTCTGTGCTTTAAAGTTTTACTTACAAGCGACTAAAGATTTTCGTCAAACATCTTCCCTGTTTGTTGTTTACTCCGGACAGAGGAGAGGTCAAAAGGCTTCGGCAACCTCTCTTTCTTTTTGGCTTTGGAGCGTAATATGCTTAGCCTATGAGACTGCTTGACAGCAGCCCCCTGAAAGGATTACAGCTCATTCTACTAGAGCTGTGGCTTCCACCTGGGCCTTTAAAAATGAGGCTTCTGTTGAACAGATTTGCAAAGCGGCGACTTGGTCTTCGCTTCATACCTTTTCAAAATTTTACAAATTTGACACTTTTGCTTCTTCGGAGGCTATTTTTGGGAGAAAGGTTCTACAGGCAGTGGTCCCTTCCGTTTAAGTACCTGCCTTGTCCCTCCCTTCATCCGTGTACTTTAGCTTTGGTATTGGTATCCCACAAGTAATGGATGATCCGTGGACTGGATACACCTAACAAGAGAAAACATAATTTATGCTTACCTGATACATTTATTTCTCTTGTGGTGTATCCAGTCCACGGCCCGCCCTGTCCTTTTAAGGCAGGTTTAAATTTTAAACTACAGTCACCACTGCACCCTATGGTTTCTCCTTTCTCAGCTAGTTTCGGTCGAATGACTGGATATGGCAGTTAGGGGAGGAGCTATATAGCAGCTCTGCTGTGGGTGATCCTCTTGCAACTTCCTGTTGGGAAGGAGAATATCCCACAAGTAATGGATGATCCGTGGACTGGATACACCACAAGAGAAATCATTTTATCAGGTAAGCATAAATTATATTTTGTGTTTGATCCTAGAGGCAAGAGGAAGCCAGTGAAGGGATTGGCAGAGAGGCACAGCAGATGAAGAGCGACGTGTAAGGAAGATGAGTCTGGCAGAGGCATTCATTATGGATTTTAAAGGAGCTAGGCGGCAGGTGGGGAGACCAGAGAGGACAGAGTTGCAGTAATCAAGGTGGGAAAGAATGAGAGAGTGGATTAAAATCTTAGTTGTGTCTTGTGTAAGGAAGTGTCTAATTTTAGAGATGTTTTTAAGGTGGAAGCGGCAGGCTGTAGCCAAGGACTGAATGTGAGGAGTGAAGGAAAGATCTGAGTCAAATGTGATATTAGCCTATCATGATCGTGGGCGTTGTTTTTATTGTGAACATATGTTTAGGAGGATGACAACGCACTGACCTCTTTCTGTTTTTTTTAGACGATCTATCACGGCTGTGAGATGACTCTTTAGACGTGTCGGCACGGTGGGGTTCACGAAACATGCATCATTATATATATATATATATATGTATTATAGTTGTAGTTGTCAGGATATGATTGATGATAAGTTAATTATGCTTTTGCACACTTTCACATCTTTTGTAAACGGCTACACAGGATTGGTAGTTTTGAAAGGGGAGGGGTTATAGGCCTATATAGGTTTGCTTTTTTCACATGTTGTTTGTCAGAAGAAGGGACGTTTTTGGTCCTGAAACGTCACTGTTTAATAAAAGATTTTGCTTCACAGACGACTAAAGACCAGAGAGTTCTTATTTCTAAGGACATATATATTATAAATTATTATTATCATTTATTTGTAGAGCGCCAACAGGTTCCACAGCACTAAAGACATGGGTCTATAGCGAGGCAGAGAGTTCCACAAAATAGGAGCCAGTCTGGAGATTTCTTGTATTTTGAGGAGGTAACAGGAGGTAACAAGACAGGAGGAGAGAAGGAGGTCATGAGCAGAGTGAAGGGGACTGGAGGGTGAGTATCTGGAGACTAGACTAAGGCCTCTAGTTATGAAGCTCCGTAGTTTGCTGCATTCGCCGTCCCAATACGCTCGCCTAACATCGCCGCCACAGACCTGAATACGATCGCCAAAGTTATCAAGACAGCTGTCAAGAAGCTGCGCACCAAGTTTGGAGCGATGAGCAGCGGACTGTTGTTAACTGACAGTCATCGATCTCGCTGATCATCGGCTTCTTCGCAGCTTTCTTGCTAGCCTGTCACTAAGCACCCACACTATACTATACAGTTTTTCCCCCTAAACCGCCGCTCCTGGAGCCCCCCGCACCTAAATAAACTTATTACCCCCTAAACCGCCGCTCCCGGACCCCGCCGCACCTATAATAAATATATTAACCCCTAAACCACCGCTCCCGGATCCCGCCGCCACTATAATAAACATATGAACCCCTAAACCGCCGCTCCTGGACCCCACCGCCACCTACATTATACCTATTAACCCCTAATCTGCCGCCCCCTATACCGCCGCCACCTACATAAAGTTATTAACCCTTATCCTGCCGATCCCAGACCCCGCCGCAAATAAATTAATTGTTTAACCCCTAAACCGCCTCACCCGGAGCCCTCCGCCACCTACATTACATTTATTAACACCTATCCTGCGCCACCACACCGCCACCACCTACAGTACATTGATTAACCCCTAATCTACCCCCCTACACCGCTGCCACTATATTAAATTAATTAACCCCAAAACCTAAGTCTAACCCTAACCCTAACACCCCCCCTAACTTAAATATAATTTAAATTAATCTAAATAAATATTCCTATCATTAAATAAATTAATCCTATTTAAAACAAAATACTTACCTATAAAATAAACCCTAAGATAGCTACAATATAATTAATAATTACATTGTAGCTATTTTAGGGTTTATTTTTATTTTACAGGCAACTTTGTATTTATTTTAACTAAGTACAATAGTTATTAAATAGTTAATAACTATTTAATAGCTACCTAGTTAAAATAATTACAAAATTACCTGTAAAATAAATCCTAACCTAAGTTACAAATACACCTAACACTACACTATCAATAAATTAATTAAATTAACTACAATGTTAATTATTAATTAACTACAATGATCTAAAATAAAATACAATTTAATAAACTAAACTATAGTACAAAAACAAACACTAAATTACAAAAAATAAAAAATATTACAAGAATTTTAATCTAATTACACCTAATCTAAGCCCCCTAATAAAATAAAAAAGCCCCCCAAAATAATAAAATTCCCTACCCTAAACTAAATTACAAATGTAATCAGCTCTTTTCCAGCCCTTACAAGGGCTTTTTGCGGGGCATTGCCCCAAAGTAATCAGCTCTTTTACCTGTAAAAAAAAAGCAATACAATACCCCCCCAACATTACAACCCACACACACCTACTCTAAAACCAACCAATCCCCCCTTAAATAAACCTAACACTACCCCATTGAAGATCACCCTACCTTGAGCCGTCTTCACCCAACCGGGCCGAACTCTTCATCCGATCGGCGCAGAAGAGGTCCTCCATCCAGCAGAAATCTTCATCCAAGCGGCATCTTCTATCTTCATCCTTCCGGCGATGAGCGGCTCCATCTTGAAGACCTCCGGTGCGGAACATCCATCTCTGCCGACGACTACCCGACGAATGACTGGTCCTTTAAATGACGTCATCCAAGATGGCGTCCCTCGAATTCCGATTCGCTGATAGGATTCTATCAGCCAATCGGAATTAAGGTAGGAAAAATCCGATTGGCTGATTGGATCAGCCAATAGAATTGACGTTGCATTCTATTGGCTGATCCAATCAGCCAATCGGATTGAACTTCAATCCGATTGGCTGGTTAAACAATTAATTCAAATTTCTGAAGTTAGCATCAGACTTATACTATTGCGCTAACTTTTTACTTTCAACTTGTAATATGTGTGCTAACCCGGCCTAGCACAGTTAGCGCGTGAACGAAAAATTTCAGATATACATAGAAATATATTTAAAAATAAAAAGAACATTGAAGAACAAAGAAATCTTTAGCACAGCCTAGCCAATCTTTAAGTTAGTGCTCAAACGAAGAAGAAGAAAAAAAAGCTTTTTTTTTCTAGACCTGCCCCCCCATAGAAGTCTAGCGAAATAGAGTTGGCACGGTCTTGTTATCGGACCTCCAGCTGTTAGCGCACCTGAGTCTTTCGCTCAATCAATAACTTTTTACTTTCAAAATTCCCAGGTCTTAGCAGTCTCACCAGCTTCATTGGCCTCACCTGCCTCTCCAATTCTATGGTATTATTTGCAGTTGAGTAGCTAATGGATAGGTTTGTGAACCTCTCAGGCTAAAAATACCCAACTGTAACAAATGTCATTCTTCAGAGTGCCAACATACAATGTAGAACCTAAATAAAAACTAAGGTCACAATTAAACATTATTATTAAGAGTGCAGCTTTAAGAGACTTTCCTATTTGTTTCCAGTTAATATTAATTTAAATTTCAGAGTAAGTGTTATTGCATTGCCTTTTTCTTATGTACTTGCTGGTTATGCAATTCTACTGTAGTTAATGGCCGTTTAATTTGACAGAATACCCACACAGTATATTTATAGCTTAAGATATTAGTAACTAGTACATCATTGTCAGAATTACTTGAATGCTCAGTTTCAATTTGTTTTTCATGCATCAATAGTTAAAGACAGGAGTGAGACACTATGAGCTGCATTTATGAAGCTGTATATGCAGCTTGGGAGATCCTTGGGTGCACGCTCGCATGAGCGAGCTTGCAATGATCACCAGACCGATGTTTCTTAACCTCTCCACTAGCTCTTAACTAGTCAGACCGGGGTGAATGACAGCCCCTGCTCTCACGTGATTGGCAGAGTGGGAGTAGGGGGCAGCTTTGCACTAGCAGCTGCTTGTGCAATGATAAGCGTAGGCAGCACAATACTGCCTACTACCCCGATCACGAGCAGACATTGATTAATTGGGAACCTGTCCACCTGCACGTTGTTAAATGGAGGAATATATATGTATTAATATAATCAGCACAACATATCTCACTTATGTATTTTCACATTGATATGTATTAATTTGTTTTATATTAATATTTATTAATTAATTTTAAAAAAAACTTCTTTTACAATATCCTGGAAATTCTCACTCAATTTGTTAAACTGTACACTCAGAAACTGTATACAGCAGATATGAAAAATAATGCAACCCCTAACATAAAACCTATTAATTTAACAAAACATGGAAGCCTCAAACATTTTCCAGCTTTTGTACATTTGAGTAATTAAAAAATATTTCTTGCTATTACATTTTAGTAATTAACAAATGTTTCTCACCATTGCAGTTCTGTTTTTTTTCTAATTAATATGTAATATTTAAGAACGATCCGTTTGACTGAAACCAAGAGCCTGAAAACAGAAAGCAGGTACACTATCTATAACACTATCTTACATGTGCATGTAATTGGGAATTTAAAATAAATAATTTTGATTCTTTAAAAAATAGGTTTCAAGTAAACTAGACCCCTAGAAAAGATTAAAAATGTTCATGCTTGCAAAAAACTTGCACACATAGTTATTTTTAATCTTTTCTATGGGGCATATGTATCAATGTGCGAGCAGACATGATACTGTAACGCTCGTGGGATACTCCTCTATCAGACAAAACTCGGCCAGTAGTCTTGTTATCCCGGCGTCGAGCCGGAATGATAGGGAATATCCCAGAGCAGAGAAAGTTAGTGAGATGAGGAAGGCAGCACTCACCACAGGCAGGACAGTCCCCAGCGGCAACAGCAGAGCAGTCCAAGGATGAACCACTAGAATGGTCAGGCAGGCAGGGTTTGGCAACAGTAAAGCAGTCCAAGGATAAACCACTATATTGGTCACTCAGGCAGGGTTTGGCAACAGTAAAGCAGTCCAGCAGATTGAGGGTTAAAGCAGGTAGAGTAGTCAGATAGGCAGGTTCAGCAAAAGTAATCAATCTAGCCATTAAGGGCTAAGGCAGGTAGAGTAGTCAGACAGGCAGGTTCAGCAACAGTAATCTATCCAGCAGTTTAAGGGTTAAGGCAGGTAGAGTAGTCAGACAGGCAGGTTCAGCAACAGTAATCAATCCAGCAGTTTAAGGGTTAAGGCAGGAGAGTAGGCAGGCAGGTTCAGTAATGGTATTTAGGCACTTAGAAAGAATGATCTGTCACACCCAGGAGCACACAAAGTAACACCTATACTTGGGCAGTGACAGATCGTTTGTGGCAAGTTTAAATAGGCGCAGGATTCGTGCCCCTAAGGTCTGACCGGCATCAGGAGCGTGCAGCGATGACGTCAGCACCGCCCGCATCTGAGCCGCCACTGCCCCTGGCAACGAGCAGGGAAGGAGATGCCGCACCCCTAGCAACGGCTAGAGCGGCACGGCGTGACCGATACGAAGTAGCGTTTCATATCTGCTGCACATCGCTACACATCGATAAATGCTGACAGCATACGCTGTCAGCATTTATCATTGCACCAGCAGTTCTTCTGAACTGCTGGTGCAATGCCGCCCCCTTCAGATTCGCAGCCGCTAGCAGGGGGTGACAATCAACCCAATCGTATTCGATCGGGTTGATTTCTGTCCGCTGCCTCAGAGCAGGCAGACAAGTTATGGAGCAGCAGTCTTTAGATTGCTGCTTCATAACTTCTGTTTCCGGCGAGCCTTCAGGCTCGCCAGAAACAAGGGGCCTCAAGCTCCATACGGAGCTTGCTAAATGTGCCCCTATATGTCCTTATGGACAAGAACTAGTTTGTCTCATGTTAGACACAGGTAAAATATCTTCACAAGGGAGCACTACATGCAAATCATCTACCAGGTACTTTTCTTTACACACAAAACAAGCGCACATAATTCATTAAATGTAACTTTCGCACGTGACCGTGGTGAAATTTGTACATCCCTCATTTTAAAGCATAATAAGTGGCATAAAGCTGCTAAGCACAGCTACAATAAAATGATTATTACTCACCATGCTACTGTTTCCATCTTGCTCCTGCAGCTCTTTTTAAAGCTATCTTACTATACCCCTTATACGTAAGTGAAGCTACACATCTCCATACAGGGATCGGCCATCTAGATGCTCATGTGTTGTTGCATTCTGTGATAGAAGCAGTACTGCTGTCAGCTGTATATTCTGGTGCATAAAACAGAGCAGGAGCTCTGCAGAGGCTGCTTGGTTCTAGATTATATATGAGTGTGAAATCAAAGAGTTAAAGGGACATAAAATCCCCAAAAAATAAAATAATCATGATTCGGATAGAGAATACAATTTTAAACAACTTTTTTTTTTTTTAAAAAAAGCAGGAAGGTAAGTTCAGGAGCGTGCATGTGTCTGCTATACTATATGGCAGCAGTTTTGCAACAATGTTATAAATTAGCAAGAGCACTAGATGGCAGCACTATTTCCTGTTATGTAGGGCACCAAACGTGCACGCTATCTATCTAGATATCTCTTCAACAAAGAATAACAAGAGAACTAATCAAATTTGCTAATAGAAATAAATTGGAAACGTTTTTTAAAATAAAAGACATTTTTGGGGTTTCATGTCCCTTTAAATGTAATATATTTGTTAATGCATGCTCTTTTATGACTAAGTTGCTCATTCTGTCAAAGTCTGTTAAAAAAATTAAATAAAATAAAAATAAAATAATATAAAATAGTATATATGATTAAAGATAAGGCGCCAGATTACAAGTGAAGCGCTAAATATCGCTTTCTTGAAATCGATATTAGCGGTACACTTAGTAGTACCAGTGCATGCTAATGTGCGCTGGTATTACAAGCTCACAGCAATGCGAACGCGAGCCTGGGAAGCATTGCACTTACAAGAGCGTGCTTACATAGACTTAAATGGGAGCCACGTTCTCATGCCGTGACACGTGGCAATTAAAAACCTTGTGCAGAGAAGGGGTAAGTAGCGCAGCGATGGCAGCAATTTGTAAATATATATGTATATGCTTATATACATATATTTATGTGTTGATATATGTATATGCACATATTAACACATAAATATATATGTATATAAGCCTATACATATATATTTACTGGCAACACACAGTTCCCATACACCTCTATGTAAAGGTACTTTTCAGTGCCATTTTTTTTTTTCTAACACCCCACTCCCACCAACTTTAAAGCCCCAAAACTGCCTAGTTCAGTCATTTTTTTATTACAAAAAATGCTATTTCTTTTTAATAAAAAAACTATAATGCCCTCTGTTTTGAGGGCATTTGGAGCACTTTTAGAAAATTAACCAGAGATCTAATCACTGGTTAATTTTCGGAGCACTAATTGATACTGCGAGCTCCACTTGTAATCTAGCCCATTCTGTATGTCTGGAACTACTGCTTAAATTAGTTTGCTACTTTCAAAGGGCACCATAAGATCTATCTTCTTGACAAACATCAGTTTAAAGCATTGGACTGTTTGGGATGTTCTAGCTTAGTTTAAAGATATGGAATAGCACCATATGGAAGTTTTTTTTTGTTGTTTTTTTTTAATGAACCTTTTATCCTAGACCTATCCACTTTTTTAGGGTTTGTCAAAGAAACATAGAAACATAGAATTGGACGGTAGATAAGAACCAAAGAGGCCCATCATGTCTACCCATATTACATGTTACTTTTTCCTTAGGATAGCCTTATGCATGTCCCAGGCATTTTTGAATTCCTTTACAGTCTTTGTGTTTACCACCTCAAATGGAAGTTTATTCCATGAATCCACCACCCTTTCTGTAAAAAAATTCTTCCTCAAATTTCTCCTGAATGTGCTACCCTCTAACTTTAGATTGTGACCCCTTGTTTTGGCATTTATGTTTTTGTGAAAATACTTTCAGCTTTTATTTTATTTAGTTCCTTCATATATTTGAAGGTTTCCATCATGTCACCTGTTTCCCTTCTATCCTCTAAACCAGTGGTTCTCAACCAAAGTGACCTCAAGGCCCGGTAAATTTTAGCTAGACATGTCCAGGGCCCAGTAGTATAAGTGTACAGGGAGTGCAGAATTATTAGGCAAGTTGTATTTTTGAGGATTAATTTTATTATTGAACAACAACCATGTTCTCAATGAACCCAAAAAACTCATTAATATCAAAGCTGAATAGTTTTGGAAGTAGTTTTTAGTTTGTTTTTAGTTATAGCTATTTTAGGGGGATATCTGTGTGTGCAGGTGACTATTACTGTGCATAATTATTAGGCAACTTAACAAAAAACAAATATATACCCATTTCAATTATTTATTTTTACCAGTGAAACCAATATAACATCTCAACATTCACAAATATACATTTCTGACATTCAAAAACAAATCAGTGACCGATATAGCCACCTTTCTTTGCAAGGACACTCAAAAGCCTGCCATCCATGGATTCTGTCAGTGTTTTGATCTGTTCACCATCAACATTGCGTGCAGCAGCAACCACAGCCTCCCAGACACTGTTCAGAGAGGTGTACTGTTTTCCCTCCTTGTAAATCTCACATTTGATGATGGACCACAGGTTCTCAATGGGGTTCAGATCAGGTGAACAAGGAGGCCATGTCATTAGATTTTCTTCTTTTATACCCTTTCTTGCCAGCCACGCTGTGGAGTACTTGGACGCGTGTGATGGAGCATTGTCCTGCATGAAAATCATGTTTTTCTTGAAGGATGCAGACTTCTTCCTGTACCACTGCTTGAAGAAGGTGTCTTCCAGAAACTGGCAGTAGGACTGGGAGTTGAGCTTGACTCCATCCTCAACCCGAAAAGGCCCCACAAGCTCATCTTTGATGATACCAGCCCAAACCAGTACTCCACCTCCACCTTGCTGGCGTCTGAGTCGGACTGGAGCTCTCTGCCCTTTACCAATCCAGCCACGGGCCCATCTATCAGTCCATAAAACCTTAGAAAAATCAGTCTTGAGATATTTCTTGGCCCAGTCTTGACGTTTCAGCTTGTGTGTCTTGTTCAGTGGTGGTCGTCTTTCAGCCTTTCTTACCTTGGCCATGTCTCTGAGTATTGCACACCTTGTGCTTTTAGGCACTCCAGTGATGTTGCAGCTCTGAAATATGGCCAAACTGGTGACAAGTGGCATCTTGGCAGCTGCACGCTTGACTTTTCTCAGTTCATGGGCAGTTATTTTGTGCCTTGGTTTTTCCACACGCTTCTTGCAACCCTGTTGACTATTTTGAATGAAACGCTTGATTGTTCGATGATCACGCTTCAGAAGCTTTGCAATTTTAAGAGTGCTGCATCCCTCTGCAAGATATCTCACTATTTTTGACTTTTCTGAGCCTGTCAAGTCCTTGTTTTGACCCATTTTGCCAAAGGAAAGGAAGTTGCCTAATAATTATGCACACCTGATATAGGGTGTTGATGTCATTAGACCACACCCCTTCTCATTACAGAGATGCACATCACCTAATATGCTTAATTGGTAGTAGGCTTTCGAGCCTATACAGCTTGGAGTAAGACAACATGCATAAAGAGGATGATGTGGTCAAAATACTCATTTGCCTAATAATTCTGCACTCCCTGTATAAGTATATATATATATATATATATATATATATATATATAGTGAGCAGCAGGGGCGGGCTGATCAGCCAGGCAAATAGGACCTGGGCCGAGGGACCAGCAAGTAGGGGGGCCCACAAATGGTATCTCCACGGATCTTGGTGCATTCCATAAGCTGGAGTTTTCAGTTGCCCTATCAGTAAATAAGTGTGGGTTTAGTGGGGGCCCTGGTAGGGGTCTGGCCCTGGAGGTTGGGTGTCCTTTCTCTGGCCCTTAATGTTGGGGGTCCTGGCTCTGTAGGATGAGGGGCCTGTTGGGGGCAGGGCAGGAAGGCTACCATGTACATTTGCATACCATTTAATACATTTTGGTCAGTGTGAGACAGTGTTCCTTGCACCTGGTTTGCAGTGGGGTAAGAGTGTGCAGTGGGGGCATGACAGGTCAGGGCCCACCAGCAGGGCTATCACGGCCCAGTACTGGGCCACGGCCCGGCTGTTGAGAAACCAGGCTCTAAACTATACATATTTAGATCATAGAGTCTTTCTTTGTATGTTTTATATTTTAGACCATGTACCATTTTAGTAGCCCTCCTTTGGACAGCTTCTAGTTTATTTATATCTTTCTGAAGATATGGTCTCATTATTGTCAGTTGGGAAAACAAATGCCAAATTTCATACAATTTTCACATATTCTTTCTGAGTTATAAGCTTTTGAAAATTTGTATATATAACAAAATTCCAATCAAATATAAGCTGTACTACACTGCTAAGCCACCATAATGTGTACATTAAATGTGTATTTTTATCCATTGCATATCACATGCTATTATAATAATAATACTTTCCACAAATGCGTATTCCTCTTGACCACATCTCTTCATTATTCAAATGGACTCCCTCTTTGCCTTTAATTCTCATTGGTCACTATGTATTGCAGAAAATGTTAAAAAAATAATTGGTGAAAGGTACTAGTTTAAATTTTAAAACATAGTTAATTTATTTTGCATGTGAACAGAATACTCTACAGATAAGTCATCAAAATGTTATAGTAATAGCAGCACTTGACACTTCTGAATTGAAACACTCAAAACAAATCTTACATTTAGATTTCTATGTATCCTTAAACCTTAAACTCCTTCATCTGTAGTCCCAGGGGGTAACTTCACAAGGCTCTTATCTTTGCTCTGTATCTTGGTCACGAAGACTTGTGTAGTTTGAAGTACTTGTCTCGCATCTCCAGGCACATTCATTGATTCTTCAGAGCCTTCTTAATTACTATCGCACAGACTAAATGGTTTCAAGAATTAATTTTAAAGGTAATCATGTATGCAATAACTTTTAAACCTTTATATAAAAAAGTATAACCTAAATACTCAAAAAAAGCTATTTGCATGCCTATAACTTTTTTTAATCGTTAAAGATTTCATTAAAATTCAGTAGAAACAATTATTTTTTACTGCTCCACAATGTATACCTTTCTTATGAAGTCAACAATTTAAGTCAATGTAATTCAATTTAATTAAGTCACACATACACACACTCATTTATATATAGTTATATATACATTAAATTAATGAATACATCACTCAATTATTTTAAAATTAAGCTGTGCTCCAATGGTTCAATAGCTCCTAGTGAGGACTGTTTTGGATTTAAAAAAAATGAAAAACTAGGAGTAATATTTGAGATACAAACTTTTAAGTTGCGCTAGTTTGCAAATAAATTTAGTAGAAAAAATAGCAGAGAAAATAAGACATGCTCAGTAGTGTTTCCCATAGCTTCCCTTAAAGGGATAGTATAGTCATAATCAAACGTTCATGATTCAGATAGAGCATGCAATTTTAAGCAACTTTCTAATTTACTCCTATTATACATTTTTCTTCGTTCTCTTGGTATCTTTATTTTAAAAAGTTGGAATGTAAGCTTATAAGTCGGACCATTTTTGGTTCAGCACCTGGGTAGCGCTTGGTGTCTAAATGCAGCCATCCAATCAGCAAACGCTACCCAGGTGCTGAACCAAAAATGGTCCAGCTCGTAAGCTCGTAAGCTTACTTTCCAGCTTTTTAAAATAAAGTTTACCAAGAGAATTTAGAAAAATTGATAACAGAAGTAAATTAGAAAGTTGCTTAAAATTGTATTCTCTATTTGAATCATGAACGTTTATTTTTGACTAGACTATTCCTTTAAGCAAGATGTGCACAAATTGGACCTATAGTCTCATATTCCTTTATATTAGTTTAACTATCTAGCACTCAGGTAATATATATTAGTGCAATTTCAATTTTCAAAATAAATTTTAAATATCAATAAAATAGATTTCTACTTAGCTTTCTCCACTATATATCACAGTACCACTGTTTATAATTTTATCTAGTACTTGTAGATGCTTTATAATTAGCTCACACACAAGATTCTATAAAAAAAATCTCCAAAAGAACAGTGAAGAGATTTATTCCTACCTCAGTTCTTTCATCCTTTTCTTTCCCTGAAGACGCAAGGTGACACATCCAAGTGCTTGTCCCTCAACAGACTCTTCAGTGAGCAGCAGAGCAGAAAGACCTAATATCTATTCATTCATAATCTGTCATTCTAAAATCATTAGGGACAATTGACTTCACATGTCTCAGATAATTAAAATAGTCATCCTTCCCTTCTGATTTTCAAAGCAAATACCATACATTCTAAATCAGAACATTTATTGATGTCTTTCAACGTATGGCATCATCTTGTCAGCTGCAAGACGTACTAAAAATCTTTTAGATCAGTGATTTGTATGTAGTCACTATGGTAGCACTCTGTTGCTTTCATACTAAACACAACTATATAGAGTAAACATGTGACAGTTTTACAAAGAAGATAAGCTTTTCATACAATAATGCAATGGTAATTATTCATGCATGAAGTAAAACAAAAGTTTAAATATAAAAACAAAAGTCTAAATATATAAACATTTTAATTACTTTAAAATACAAATTAAAGTAATGCTATTTTCAAATTGTGAATAACCCTTTAAAGATATTTGTCATTTAATTTTTATTGAGTTTTCAAGTTATATTAAACAATACTAACAAAGATTGATGTAAGTCTTCCAGATATTCACATCGATATACAGGATACATAGTTATATGAACAAGCACATTACAGAGATCTGAAATAGTGGAATAAAACTACATAATCTAATTTATACATAAATATGAACTATGCCATAGTATTGTTAATAGCATTGTTACCATACTTATTTTGTATTTATATATGTAAAGTAAAAGAGAGAAAAAAGGTAGAGGCCTAGTGCAAAACCTTAGCTTATTAGGTAATGTAGAATTGGGACAGAAAAAACAAAAGAAGAAGCATGTGACCGGTAGCAGAGAAACAAAACTATTAATATATAGATATGCATAGGGTGAATATATATGAATCTAAGAGCCATGGCCTAATGTATATTCCACTGAATCTGGTTCCGCCCAGGGCCCTTGCGCCAATGCCAGACTCAAGCTAATACAAAACGGGTAAATAAAAGGCTCACTTTTTTAAGTATCTAAAACTCCTTACTATAGTTGTATTGTAGCTAAATATGATAATCCCTACTCACACATTGTCTTCCCAGTCTTACTGAAATAGTGACATCATTTCTATCAGTGTTGCAACAGGGTGTAGAATGAAAGAAAAGTATATTAAGTGCGGTATGTTTCGAGGGAAACCGCAAATATAGCCTCTGGAGGTGAATTGTGTGACCCAGAGTACTTCAAAAAGTGAGGGGGTAGGAAGTGTGGGGCCAGCCGGGCAAAGATTTGAAAGCTGTGATAGAAGTATACAAAGAGACTAGCAATAGCTTGAGTATTATCTATATAAATTTGATATCAATTTGAAGCCATAGGGGCCCATTTATCAAGCTTCGAAACACCAGTTATGAAGCAGCGGTCTAAAGACTGTTGGCATTTATCAATGTGCGGCTCATGTCCGTCCGCACCTTCATAATTAGGCCCCATTGCTTCAATCCAAAGCATAATCTATAAAGATATATATCTATATATTAAACATAAATTGAATAGGTAGTTCTATCTTTCAGCTCAAATTATACCCGTTTATAACTTATAAGAGAACTAAAAACGTAGCATCTCGTCTTTCCAAGGAGATGTTGATACATTAGCGTATTAGAGTATATATGTATATATAAGATTAACATTTAAAAAAAATAGTAGAGGTACCATATGTTAAGAGGGGAGAAACCATGATTAACAGGCATCTATTATATAAGTAAATAGTAGGTTACTTGGGACTCAAAGTGAGTGATGAGCTTATGGGGGCGACATCTTAAAATATCTCACAAAACTGTATTACATGTGTGTTAGTGGTAGAGGAGTATATATAATCTATGGCCCTCTATGATATCTTTACCATATCTGTCAAGTTGAAAATTTTGCTTAAAAAATTATGTTATACCATAGCGCTCAAATACTATTCATGTAGATGTCACATAGCAGCTACAGACTCAAACCTGAAGTATTGTCTATGAGGGCCTATATATAAATGTTAGATACAGTAATATATCTCATTCTACAAGTGACCATATAGGTATAGTAGCCCATGCCATCTTGGCCACTGGCAGCCGGACCACCAACCCACACAGTAGGCACAGAATACTGTGTGGAAGCTGAAAAGATACAAGGGAGACAGCGCAATCCTCAATTCAAGGTAGTATTTATTTTTTCAAGATGAACACAAGTCACGCAAGTGGAAATATACTCACTAGACAATAAAAAACAATATGCCCATAAGTGTTGATGAATCCGACTGGGATGCACAGTGATCGCACAGGTAAAGTTCTCTATTAGAGACGGATCTATTTCAAAATCTCCGCCAACGACGATTCCAATGAAGCTGACATCACAGCACCTTCCTACGGATCCTCAGCAAGGACAATAATAAACTCAACGCGTTTTGCCAGTAGAATGCCCCAGCTTTCTCAAGAATGAATACACTTACTTAGAGAGTATCCTTACATATAAAGCTCTCTTACTTGGAGAGGATACTCTCCAAGTAAGTGTATTCACTCTTGAGAAAGCCGGGGCGTTCTACCGGCGAAACGCGTTGAGTTTATTATTGTCCTTGCTGAGGATCCGTAGGAAGGTGCTGTGACGTCAGCTTCATTGGAATCGTCGTTGGCGGAGATTTTGAAATAGATCAGTCTCATTGTGCTCTAATAGAGAACTTTACCTTTGCGATCACTGTGCATCCCAGTCGGATTTATCAACACTTATGGGCATATTGTTTTTTATTGTCTAGTGAGTATATTTCCACTTGCGTGACTTGTGTTCATCTTGAAAAAATAAATACTACCTTGAATCGAGGATTGCGTTGTCTCCCTTGTATCTTTTTAGCTTCTACATGTTTTTCCTATCAGTGGACAAGAAACCCACGGATTACTGAACAGCTGCATCCTATACCGATTGAACTGATTGATTCACTACCACTTACATGGTTTTTATCATACTCCAAGGTATACGTTGGCAATTGTCATTAGCGCTGCATTAATTTTTCTGTTTTAATTTATTTGTTTACAGAATACTGTGTGTGGAGCATTTGGCCACCATCTAAAAAAACAAAAACAAACAAAAACAAAACAGCATTTGTACCAAATACTGGCTGACTTGTACATATAAAAAAAATAGAAAAAAGGAACAAAAAGTACAGTAGCTGCACAATGCAGTAAGAAGGCTCTTTAAATTTTAGTTTGCAACCTCTAAGGGAAAGCATATAGATATACATATAATCAATAACTAAGTATAACTATGGTTAAAGGCAGAAATCTATGTCATGAACTTTTTAAACATTCTGACTGCAACTCTCATATATACTCAAGTTCATCCCTGTAGTAATGAAGAATTCCCACCTCATAGGGATATATTGAGTATTAAGCTTCATTCAATAGGTAATAGTCTATCTACCCAACTAAGGTTTTCACCATGTGCTCATGTTGGTCAATAAATAGGCTTCTGCTGAGCTGGGAACCTGCTGGGAAAATTTGAGGACTCCCGGTACAAGAAGCAACTGATGGGTATATGTGTGGAAGAGAAAAGGTTAGTGTTCTTGACAGGAGGGCCATTCTCTGTCTTCTCTTAGAAGAGGATATCGGAGGTAGGTGTGATTGTCGAGACTGTGGTCTCAGTATCATCTCCAGTGCTGTAACTTTAGAGACATACAAAGACGCAGGAGCACCATCCACTGCAAGTTCTGTGATCGCTGCATGTGGGGACCTTAAAGGACAGAGCTCAGCAACTGGCTTGTATTCATCAGTTGGGAGATCAGTGGGATCCCGTAGGAGCAGCTCCGCCATGGCGTCCAAGGTAACTGTAGGGCCCATCTCTGTAGTTGCTGGGGTATTCTGGAACATGTAAATAATAGCTCCTTACATACGCGCCCATGATGAGTCTCCAGGATTTTACAAAAATCAGCCAATAGAACCTCTAGATAACTTTGCATGTCAGATAGAGGCTCAAGACAGGTTTTTCAGGCAAGCGTCTAAATACAAAACAAAGATGGCCGCCTCTGTGCTCAGTGAATCATGGATTCCTAATTATGTTCACCACTTTTGTTATGAAACTTAAGTAGTCCCCTCAATAGTTGCAGGATAATGTCTCAATCATCACAACGTCCACCAGCAGCATCATAAACCGTGGAGTGATGTATAACCGGTGTTCACATTGACTTAAAGGGACATTAAACCCAAATTTTTTCTTTCATGATTTAGAAAGAGAAGGCAATTTTAAACAACTTTCTAATTTACTTCTATTATCTAATTAGCATAATTCTCTTGATATTCTTTGCTGAAAAGCATATCTAGATAGGCTCTGAAGCTGCTGATTGGTGGCTGCATACAGATGCCTCGTGTGATTGGCTCACCCATGTGCATTGCTATTTCTTAAGCAAAGGATATCTAAAGATTGAAGCAAATTAGATAATAGAAGTAAATTGGAATTTTGTTTAAAATTGTATTCTCTATCTGAATTCTAGAAGAAAAAAATTGGGTTTAATGTTTCTTTAAAACCAGAGCTGCTGTTCTATGCAACCGCTCGCATGCCCGGCTGGCTCCGCCCTTCATTTATACTTTTAATTCATATTGCATTACCATTTTTCTTTTAAAAATAAAAATAGAAAAAATTCATAGGAGTATTTTTTACTTTTTGGTATTGAAGACTTCAGTCTGTGCACCAGGCTGGTTGTAAGTACATATGTATGTACCCTCTGCCAGTTCAGTGATGGTAATTAAGTAAATCTCAGGTGCATGTTAGAAAGTAAAGTGGAAACTGCCATGATAGTTGATTGTTTTTTTTGCATAATTTACAAAAGGTATAATAAAGTGGGCATATACCTTTATCGTCTATATTACAGAGGATGACATTGCCATACTTTGCACTAAACTCAGATGCAGTTCCTGGGGACCCTCAGCACAGCAGTGGAGAAAGGAGACGTTTCATATAATTTACATTATTAACTCATGACAAGCAATACCTACAATTTACACCAAAACCATAATTCTAAAATTGTTTAGTGTTTCATGAATAATACATAATAATACACATGAGTGTTCTGCTATAGTTAATTCATTGTTTTACCTTTCTGCAAAGAAAAGGATAATCAAACAAGAAGAACTTTGACTTTAGATTTCTATAATTCTAGGCACACTTTTTGACATTTTAAGACAAAAGGAATTGGAAAGATTGGGTATTTATGGTTTCTGCCCCCAACATTTTATCAAACAATATTTAGCATGGGCGTCCACACAAAATGTTAAAATAAAATTACCTGCACATAATAATACTAGTAATAACAAAAGTTCAACAAAGTATCAATAACAAGTATAAAATGTGAAAATAAAAGTGATATAATAATTATACTTAATAAAGGATATATCCTTACTGTAACAGCAAATAAAGTCTAACAAAGTGTATTGTGGTCTTTAGAAATAGTTGTTTAGTGCATAGTGTCTCAAAGAAAATATATATAAAACAATAGTGGAATTCCATATATCAACATTGTATCTTAAAAACTGTGCCAACAGACTACTCACATTAACAGGAACTAAACTTGCCCTCAATGCAGCGCACACCTGATTTTTACTTTCTGGTAATCAGTATACGCCACCAGAATCTCCTTCAATAAAAATGTATTAACATATATAAAAACAATTTAAACGCCACTGTAAGGGACTTACCGGGAGCCCTGGCCCTGCCTCCCGGTTATGGCGAACGCAGAGAGTGACTGCTTCAGCCTCAGCTCCCCATGTGTAGAGATGCCAACACCCAACTCCTCCTGCTTCTGCTGCAGCTTCCCCTAAGCACATTTTGCTACGTGCTGGTGGGATTTAAAGGGGTCATGGAGGACTGAGGTGTGGGAGTTCCTAAAAAATATCACTTACCTGATACCTGTGTATGCTCACCTTTTTCTAGATACTCAAGCATACTTACCTTTTACCTGGATTTACTCACCTTGTTCCAGAGACTTAGGCATACTTTTCTGATACCTGTGTATGCTCACCTTGTTTCTAAAGCTGTACCAATCTGGTATTCAGTGACAGTATCACCAACAGTACCCACTGGGTATCATGTGCTTGCTGAGAATCCTGTGTCTACTTTACCAGCGACAGCCTTCCTCAAACAAGCTGTGCCTGCTGTACCTATCTGGTATCCCTTAACAATCTCACCTATAGCACCCGCTGGGTGGGTATTCTGTCGCAGTCTCACCCTTTACTTCACAATTCAAGTACCAGTGTCTATTGGACTTAGTTACTGCAAACTACTTTAGTACTTTGAACTTTGTATTGGAGTTTAGTGTTCTGCATTGGGCCTATGTTCAAACTTTTTGCTGTGATCTTCAATTTGAACTACTAACTGTTCTTTTGCTTATCAATCATTGCTCTGTGTATCTGTATCTGTTCCTGCATTCTGAGTTCCACACACACCCTAACTCCCTCTCAGTCACAATATATCAAGCAAAATACGGTGGTGGGGGTCATGTAGATGGTATGAGGAGGAGGATTGTGGTATAGTGATAACTTAACAGGTAAGGGTTTATAAATGATTGCAGGCATGGATCAGCCCCAGATAGGATTTTCTTTTTTATTAGGAGCCTGTTAAAAGGGCACAGTGGTTAAAATTTAAATGTGCATCAATACATTTTAATTTTAAATAGAAGCATTTTTGCAGTATATTTCAAAAATTATTCGAGTAAAAGCTATACCTTTTTCAGCAGCATATGCACATATGCTGTGCATGTCCTGTGCATAAGCATTTAACTAACACACTTGCTTAGAGAGTCATTGGTTGCATGCATAAAACAAATTAAGGCATTGATGGCATGATACACACCACCACTTGCTCTCTGAGCTGGCACAGTATTTGAATAAAGGTGTACAGGACATGCATAGCATATGTGCATATGTCGCTGAAACAGCCCTAACATTTACTAAAAAACTGTTTTGCAAATGCAAGTATAATGCATAAATGATTGTATTTAAAACTGGAATTCACCAATACATATTTCTAATTTGGTTATAATGTTTGGCTATTATATGAGGGATTGAGAGCTACAACTGAAGTATAGTTAGCAGTGTTATTGTAGCTGGGGTCAACATCTTATTACATGGTTTATTACAGCAATCACCTATAAAGAGTTGCTACTGCTTGAAGACCTACATATACAGGTAGTTATTTATCTCTGAAAATGTGTTGGTATGTTGTGATATTGGTGGATATTTATCAAAGCGTCAACTGATAATACGCTGGAATCCTGCGTCATATTTGACACAAAATTGATCCGCCGTAGTTATCAAAGCGTCAAGATCGTCAAATGTTGAAAGTGTGACAAAATATATACGAACCCGCAATCTCAATCCGACGCAGATCGATGCTTGAATCATTACAGATGTTTCGAATTCACATTCGACTCTTTTTGACCCTTTTCCCAATTTATCAAACATTTAACAGGCACGCTCGCGTCTATTCCGACGCAGCGTACCTAGTTTTCAATCCGCCACCCTTGAGGCCGCGGATGCCATAGAAATCAATGGCTTATGTTCAATGCTGCAAGAGAATGAAGTATATTACATTAAAAAATGTAAATTAGAAACTCTATTAAAATTGTATGCACTCTAAATCAAACAATATTATTGCTCCACATTTGGTGCACTAGTAGATATAGGGATAAAAATGAAAAATACATTACTACTTATGGATTATGTTACAACTTTGTCTCTCATTACAAAGCAAGGGAACAATATTATTTATCCAACTTTGTTGCAAAGTTTTGCCCCAAACTTTTTGCACTAATAGATATAGAGATAAAAATGAAATAAATACACAAAATAATTTTTTTTTGGAAAAATCTATTTGCACTATGTTTAAGCCATGTAATACAAGTCCCACTCTCCACTTCGCACCAAATTTGACACACTTTTCACACCAATTATGACGCAAACTCCTAAACAACCCACACACTAGTGAATTTTTCAACCACTTTTGATTGAAATATGCATAATCACATGATTTATGACATCAGCCAATCTGATTCAAATACACATTATAAACTATCACTAACAAATCAAATTGCTCGGTACTTGTGTCATTGATCACTCATCAAAACTTTTAAGTGCCATTTGTTACATTGTGTATTATACTTTGAAAGTATGTATATGTGAAATTAGTATTAAAGATAAACATTGATGCTGACATTAGAACACACAGTGTAATATTTTAGACAATGATTTTAAAATTCTAATTGATGTTTGATTCAATATAATCTTAAGCTGATAGCTCAAAGGGATAACCCACCTAACATTAAACTGTCATGATTCAGATACAGCAGAAATAAAAATCACATCTTTACTGTCATGCTATTTTCAGTATATTTCTTCCTTCTCTTGAATTTCTTTTTCAGTAAGAAATGTCATTTTATATGCCAGCCGATTTTATAACACCTGTGCAGGGGTGGTTTTTAAAACTTGATTGCAATCAGGAGGGGTTACACAGGTACAGAAAGAAAACTGACCAGCTCTTAAAATATCCATTGATTGCAAATAAATTCATATGATACCCTGATTACATGTTATATTCGCAATTATTCCGGCTCAGAATAATAATACATTTACACTATATACATATAGTGGTATAAAAAATTACAGAGATATGGAAAACAACATTGTTAGTACAAAAAAAAAAAAAATTTAGGGACATGTAAACATGTTTGCAAACGATTTCTGACATAATATATATATATATATATATATATATATATATATATATATGTATATAAACACACAAGTATGTGCAAATATATATGTACAAATTCAAGCATTAATAATCATTTATAAAAAAAAAACATGAGATAAAAGCTTATCATAACTTCTAGAAATACAAATACACATTAATTTATGTGAAAGTATCATATAACAAATAAATATAAAACTAACTTTCTATGAGATATTGTTTGTTGAGGTATAAATGTAGCTATTTCATGGACATTAACAGATGAAATATAATAGATTAGCTTTAGAGAAATGTGCTTGTTCATGGACAGTAATGAAATTATATAAATAAAGTTGGGAAAAACCGCAACATTGACGACTATTAGTTAACAGTCCGATGCTCATCACGCCGTACTTGACGCGCATGTTTTTGACAGGGTTTTTTTTTTATAAATAAGGGCATCGTATGCAGATCCGCGTCAGTGATGTCTGGCGAGCGTATTGACGCCGGCGAATGCACCGAGATTGACACTTTGATAAATATCCCCCATTGTCACAAAAAGGGAGCCACCACAAAAAAAAAAGTTGTTTTGTGTGCAGCAATTCTATATAAACCACTCAATTAAAACCTAGCCCTTTGCCATTTTTTGTTCCCAATACAATTTTCACCTCTGCGATGAATTCACTTTAATGTAAGTGTGTATGCTACTCAATTTTCATGTCTTTATTTTTTTGTAATAGATCCCTCAATGGAAGAAATAATATTGTCATGCTTTGTGTATCAATATATGTTTATCCTCCTTGGTCAGTTTTTAGAGGAATATTTAATACTTAAACATTCTGAAAAAAGGTAAATGACATGAAAAATAACATTTTCTGAGACCTTCTAGATAAACAATTGTATTTGGGTACTAGAGATAATATTTAAATGTTACATGAAGGACAAAATGCTTATTTTATAGATTGCAATATTTCATTGAATTGTTTATACTTGTTTATCCCCCTAAATAAACTTCTAATAGTGCTTTGAGGGTTTAGGCACATGATTCCTGTTCCAGATGACATGAGAACAAGTACCATTACTAAAGCAACTAATGCATATTTTTCCTGCTATCTTGATTTCAGATAGTGGGCAGGTGTGATTAGGCTTCAGGCTTTGATAATATACAGTGTCCCTGTGCAATCAGAATATGCAAATGCACTTTTGTTTAGTACAGGTGCGCAAGTCCTCAGGGTGTCTTTATTGACTTGAGGCTGTGAATAGTTCTGTTTGCATAGCTAATTTTAGTTGGTTGTCAAGAATATGCCCAATCATGCAGACAATCATGTTATATGACAAGATTTGTCAATATGTCAATGACAATATGAAAAGTGTGTATCAATCATATTTCAACATAAACTAAATGTATATATGCATGTTAAATATGGTTTAGGTTTCAGTACCATTCATTTCTATTATGTGTTATAAAGTATAATAAAATAATGTCTTCATTTAAATGTGCTTTTAAAATGAGCATAAATAGAATTTAAATGTTTCCAGTAATATTTTTGGAGTAAAATAGGGAACTCCTTTTTCTCTTAAAAGATAATTTAAAGATAAAGATAATTAAGATATTTATGTTGGATCAAGTAATTAAACAGATATGAAAGAGACATGAAACCCAACACATTTCTTACATGATTCAGATAGAGAATACAATTTCAAACACCTTTCTAATTTACTTCTTTTATCTAATCTGTTTCTTTCTCTTGGAATAATTTGTTGAAGGAGCAGCAATGCACTAATGGTTTCTAACTGAACAAATGGGTGAGCGAATCACAATCAATATATATATATGCAGCCACCAATCAACAACTAGAACCTAGGTTCTCTGCTGCCCCTGAGCTTACCTAGATAAATCTTTCAGCAAAGGATAACAAGAGAAGGGAGCAAATTAAATAATAGAAGTAAATTGGAAAGTTGTTTAAAATTGTATTCTCTATCTGAATCATGAAAGAAAATGTTTGGGTTTCATGTCCCTTTAAACACTTTCATTATTTATTTTATCTCCTTTTCCTGTAATTCCATTCTGAAATTGTGAGCTTTTCCGTTCATGTTACAAATGGAAGTGCACAACACTGTTATATTTCACATGGCCATTGGCTGCACACTCTAGAGACCTTTTTATAACTGCCCCTAATTGGCCAATGCAGAGAAGGTAACTTAAGTAACAATATGCCAGCTCCCATTGTTTTATAGACACTAAGGGCCCGATTTATCAAGCTCCAAATGGAGCTTGGATGCAGCAGTTTCCGCGCTAGCCTTCAGGAGTTAAGAAGCAGTGGTCTTAAGACCTCTGCACCTTAAATCCTCCGCCGCCTCTGAGGCTGCGGACATCAATCCGCCCGATCGCATACAATCGGGTTGATTGACACCCCCTGCTAGCCGTGAATCTGCAGGGGGTGGCATTGCACAAGCAGTTCACAAGAACTGCTTGTGCAATGTTAAATGCTGACAGCGTGTGTTGTCGGCATTCAGCGATGTCAGACAGACATAATTTGCTACATTCAGCCCCTAAAACGTTACACTTATTTTGCCAATATTTAAACAGCTAATGAAACTTTAAAAAAATCCATCTACATGTTATTCTTAGACTAATCTTAACTTTGAATGCATTCTATCTATCAATTATTTAAGGCCAGATTACGATTGGAATGTAAACGTTTGCGCGGGTGCAGTATTGGGTTTTTGCGTTTATTTGCACCTAAGTTAAATTGCGCTCATATTACAAGTTCAAAGTAAATGCGATTACTTGAGCGCAATTGAAGTTAACGCTCATCGGGTTAGCATGACCTCAAAGATCTGGTTAACTGTTTTGGGAAACAAAAAAGTGTCACAAAATACATAAAAGTTTACAAAGTGCCGTTACACTTATAATAACACAATTTGATAAAAAAATATTTTTTAAAAAACAGTACACGCAAAAGATATAAGCACTCTAATGTATACATATGTATTTATATATGTATTTACAGACATATATGCACATTTAACCACATAAATACATATATAGACATATATATGTTAAAGCAAATTTATGCAATATTCATATTTAGTAAAGTGTTATACTGAGTATTTACTGTGAATATTTCACATCCCAATGTTCTGCACATAACAAGGATTTATAAATAGATATTCCTATATATCTGTTTATATTAAAACCTGTATATAATCATGTATTTATATAGGTATAGGTATACATTATACAAAAATACCATCAGATATATGTAGAAATATGTAGTTATGAATAATAGAACATATTCTGCTATGTGCCAAACATTGGAATGTGAAATAGTCATATTTTCATGTTGTGTTAGCGCACACGATAATATGCGTTGGGGTTTGCACGAGAGTGGGGTGTTAGGTTTGTTTTCTACTTTTTTCTCCATTGACTTCTATGGGGGAATAGATTATTGAATGCATGATATTTAAAAGTTTGCCTTTTTGCTCGCGTTGGGTTAGCGCAAGAGCAATAACTTTTTACTTTCAACTCAAAATAAGAGTGCAGCCTGACGCGCGCCAAAAGTGTTCTTCTAGCGCAATTAACACTCACGCAGGAGCTTTAATTAACATCCCACTTGCAATCTGGCCCTTAGTGTTTAATGTCCCTTTAAAGGGATATTATACAGTAAATATATTCTAGACATAATGATGCATTGAAAGAAAAGATTATTATATATATATATATATATATATATATATATATATATATATGTATTTATTTATAATTGTTTTTTTTGCTATGATATTAGTATAAATAAAGGTAAGTGTAAAGGTTTAGTTTCTATAAAGTACTCTAGTTTCCATAAAGTCCTCCTGGGTCGCCTCCATGGGGCCGATTTATCAATGTATGGCGGACATGATACGCTGTAGCGTATCATGTCGCCAGACATTGTGCAATGCCGCCCCATGCAGATTCACGGCCAATCAGCCCCTAGCAGGGGGTGTCAATCAACCCAATCGTATTCGTTTGGGCGGATTGATGTCCGCAGCCTCAGAGGCAGCGGACGAGTTAAGGAGCAGCAGTCTTAAGACCGCTGTTTTTTAACTCCTCTTTCCGGTGAGCCTGAAGGCTCACACGGAAACCGGGGCATCAGGGGCAATTTGGCTCTTGGTAAGTCGGCCCCCATGTTTGAACTGGTTTTCTGATTATCTCTTCTGTTGAGAACAATTAGGGACAGAAACCCTGTTAAATAATCTTATGTTATACAGAGCCTTGTTTGGACAGTTTTCTGTTTAATATCTGTACCTAATTGTTCTAAGCAGTAGAGTGAGATAATGAAAAAACTTAAGTTAAAACATGGTGGTCCCCATTACATTATACAACCTCAATGATGTTTTAAAAAACAACAATTTCAGGGTTAAATTACAGGTAAGGGGCAAAATAAATAATAAAATTATAACTACACATGATTAAATGCAATCACATACTGTTTAATATCCTTTTAAGCTTGTAAGAGAGGATTAGAAACAATCATTAGATCACATACTGTGCATATCAGTTAGCACAGTCCGTTTAACAACAATACAAAGATAATTGCTATTTTCTTACAAGCATAATTCATTATTTGTTTAATAATACCTAAGTTGATATTTTCACATAAACACATTTCAAAGTTTGAAGCAAAACAGTTATCAAAATAAAGCAGATGAATATATATTTTTTAATTGATTTATTATCAATTGAAGCTAGAAAATAACTTTTTTTCACCTATTTTTTTTATAACATTTAATGCATTCAGGGAGACACTGCAAGCCAGAGCTGATTGCAATGTTTGGACAGCAGTTGTGAACACTGGAGGCCGAATGTCTGAATAGTGTCATCCTGGAGCCTTCTGATATCAATTCACTCGCTAGATATCTGTTCTAATGTTATTTTGTGGTGCTCCACTACCTGCATCTTACATTTTACATTTCCAGCTATGTCTTTCTGCTGTCAATACAATACAGGTCAGTCAGCATATGAGTAGATTTGCAGACCACAATCAGAAAATAGTAGGTTAATTGCAGATAGAGTAAGATGGACAAACACAGAATGCTATAGGCCAGTGGTCAGGTATGGCAGTGTCAGACCCCGAGGCATGGTAAAGGCTGCACTATTCTTACCTGCAGGTCCGGAGCGGGGGTCCTAAGGAGGCTCACTAACGCCTAGATTTAGAGTTCTGCGTTAGCCGTCAAAACCAGCGTTAGGGGGTCCTAACGCTGGTTTTTACCGCCCGCTGGTATTTAGAGTCAGTCAGGAAAGGGTCTAACGCTCACTTTCCAGCCGCGACTTTTCCATACCGCAGATCCCCCTACGCCAATTGCGTAGCCTATCTTTTCAATGGGATCTTTCTAACGCCGGTATTTAGAGTCTTGGCTGAAGTGAGCGTTAGAAATCTAACGACAAAACTCCAGCCGCAGAGAAAAGCCAGGAGTTAAGAGCTTTCTGGGCTAATGCCGGTTTATAAAGCTCTTAACTACTGTGCTCTAAAGTACACTAACACCCATAAACTACCTATGTACCCCTAAACCGAGGCCACCCCACATCGCCGCCACTCTAATACATTTTTTTAACCCCTAATCTGCCGACCGCACACCGCCGCAACCTACATTATCCCTATGAACCCCTAATCTGCTGCCCCTAACACCGCCGTAATTATATGACACCTACATAATATTTATTAACCCCTAATCTGCCCCCCCAACGTCGCTGCTACTTTACCTACAATTATTAACCCCTAATCTGCCGACCGGACCTCACCGCTACTCTAATAAATGTATTAACCCCTAAAGCTAAGTCTAACCTTTACACTAACACCCCCTTAAGTTAAATATAATTTTAATCTAACGAAATAAAATAAATCTTATTAAATAAATTAATCCTATTTAAAGCTAAATACTTACCTGTAAAATAAACCCTAATATAGCTACAATATAAATAATAATTATATTGTAGCTATTTTAGGATTAATATTTATTTTACAGGCAACTTTGTATTTATTTTAACAAGGTACAATAGCTATTAAATAGTTAATAACTATTTAATAGCTACCTAGTTAAAATAATTACAAAAGTACCTGTAAAATAAATCCTAACCTAAGTTACAATTAAACCTAACACTACACTATCAATAAATTAATTAAATAAACTACCTACAATTATCTACAATTAAACCTAACACTACACTATCAATAAATAAGTTAAATACAAATACCTACAAATAAATACAAATAAATACACTAACTAAAGTACAAAACATAAAAAAAGATCTAAGTTACAAAAAATAAAAAAAGAACTATGTTACAAAAAATAATTTTTTTTTTACAAACATTATAAAAATATTACAACAATTTGAAGCTAATTACACCTACTCTAAGCCCCCTAATAAAATAACAAAGCCCCCCAAAATAAAAAAAAATGCCCTACCCTATTCTAAAATAAAAATTGAAAAGCTCTTTTACCTTACCAGCCCTTAAAAGGGCCTTTTGCGGGGCATGCCCCAAAGAATTCTGCTCTTTTGCCTGTAAAAAAAACATACAACACCCCCCCAAACATTACAACCCACCACCCACATACCCCTAATCTAACCCAAACCCCCCTTAAATAAACCTAACACTAAGCCCCTGAAGATCTTCCTACCTTGTCTTCACCACGCCGGGTATCACCGATCCGTCCAGAAGAGGGTCCGAAGTCTTCCTCCTATCCGGGGCTGAAGAGGTCCATCATCCGGCTGAAGTCTTCATCCAAGCGGGGGCTGAAGAGGTCCATTATCCGGCTGAAGTCTTCTTTCAAGCGGCATCTTCAATCTTCTTTCTTCCGGCTCCATCTTCATCCCACCGACGCGGAACATCCATCCTGGCCAACGACTTCCCGACGAATGACGATTCCTTTAAGGGACGTCATCCAAGATGGCGTTCCTCGAATTCCGATTGGCTGATAGGATTCTATCAGCCAATCGGAATTAAGGTAGGAATAATCTGATTGGCTGATGGAATCAGCCAATCAGATTCAAGTTCAATCCGATTGGCTGATCCAATCAGCCAATCAGATTGAGCTCGCATTCTATTGGCTGATCGGAACAGCCAATAGAATGCAAGCTCAATCTGATTGGCTGATTGGATCAGCCAATCGGATTGAACTTGAATCTGATTGGCTGATTCCATCAGCCAATCAGATTATTCCTACCTTAATTCCGATTAGCTGATAGAATCCTATCAGCCAATTGGAATTCGAGGGACGCCATCTTGGATGACGTTCCTTAAAGGAACTGTCATTCGTCTGGAAGTCGTCGGCCAGGATGGATGTTCCGCGTTGGCGGGATGAAGATGGAGCCGGAAGAAAGAAGATTGAAGATGCCGCTTGATAGAAGACTTCAGCCGGATGAAGGACCTCTTCAGCCCCCGCTTGGATGAAGTCTTCAGCCGGATGATGGACCTCTTCAGCCTCCGCTTGGATGAAGACTTCAGCCGGATGATGGACCTCTTCAGCCCCGAATAGGAGGAAGACTTCGGACCCTCTTCTGGACGGATCGGTGATACCCGGCGTGGTGAAGACAAGGTAGGAAGATCTTCAGGGGCTTAGTGTTAGGTTTATTTAAGGGGGGTTTGGGTTAGATTAGGGGTATGTGGGTGGTGGGTTGTAATGTTGGGGGGGGTATTGTATGTTTTTTTTACAGGCAAAAGAGCAGATTTTTTTGGGGCATGCCCCGCAAAAGGCCCTTTTAAGGGCTGGTAAGGTAAAAGAGCTTTTCAATTTTTATTTTAGAATAGGGTAGGGCATTTTTTTATTTTGGGGGGCTTTGTTATTTTATTAGGGGGCTTAGAGTAGGTGTAATTAGCTTAAAATTGTTGTAATATTTTTATAATGTTTGTAAAAAAAAATTATTTTTTGTAACTTAGTTCTTTTTTTATTTTTTGCAACTTAGCTCTTTTTTTATTTTTTGTACTTTAGTTAGTGTATTTATTTGTAGGTATTTGTATTTAATTTATTTATTGATAGTGTAGTGTTAGGTTTAATTGTAGATAATTGTAGGTAGTTTATTTAATTAATTTATTGATAGTGTAGTGTTAGGTTTAATTGTAACTTAGGTTAGGATTCATTTTACAGGTACTTTTGTAATTATTTTAACTAAGTAGCTATTAAATAGTTATTAACTATTTAATAGCTATTGTACCTGGTTAAAATAAATACAAAGTTGCCTGTAAAATAAATATTAATCCTAAAATAGCTACAATGTAATTATTATTTATATTGTAGTTATATTAGGGTTTATTTTACAGGTAAGTATTTAGCTTTAAATAGGAATAATTTATTTAATAAGATTTATTTTATTTCGTTAGATAAAAATTATATTTAACTTAGGGGGGTGTTAGGGTTAGACTTAGCTTTAGGGGTTAATACATTTATTAGAGTAGCGGTGAGGTCCGGTCGGCAGATTAGGGGTTAATAAGTGTAGTTAGGTAGCGGCGACGTTGGTGGGGCAGATTAGGGGTTAATTAATATAATATAGGGGTCGGCGGTGTTAGGGGCAGCAGATTAGGGGTACATAGGGATAATGTAGGTTGCGGCGGTGTACGGAGCGGCAGATTAGGGGTTAATAATAATATGCAGGGGTCAGCGATAGCGGGGTCGGCAGATTAGGGTTTAATAAGTGTAAGGTTAGGGGTGTTTAGACTAGGGGTACATGTTAGGGTGTTAGGTGCAGACTTAGAAGCTGTTTCCCCATAGGAAACAATGGGGCTGCGTTAGGAGCTGAACGCTGCTTTTTTGCAGGTGTTAGGTTTTTTTTCAGCTCAAACGGCACCATTGTTTCCTATGGGGGAATCGTGCACGAGCACGTTTTTGAAGCTGGCCCACGTCCGTAAGCACCGCTGGTATTGAGAGTTGCAGTGGCGGTAAATTATGATCTACGCTCCCTTTTTGGAGCCTAACGCAGCCCTTCTGTGAACTCTAAATACCAGCGGTATTTAAAAGGTGCAGGGGAAAAAAAGCATGCGTAGCTAACGCACCCCTTTGGCCGCAGAACTCTAAATCTAGGCGCAAGT